>NC_141153.1:45757500-45992500 GCF_053477565.2 Lygodium microphyllum | reverse complement strand
AAACAAAATACTAACTGTTAGAAATATGATTGTTAGTACAAAGGATATTACAAAAAAATAAGCAAGCAAAACAAAAGAAAAACTTACAAATTTCTCTAGATATGTCCTATAGCTGCCACTCCCAAGATGATGGACCACTTCGGTCTCTAGTCATGCCCTCGCCGCCTCGCACTACCGACTCAAATGTCCTGGAGAATCTGTAGCCTCCTCCCTCAATCGGCAGCAGTCGTTCGCGTCTAGCCACTCGGCTTTGCAGCCCCACTCTTGAGTGCCTTGTGTGCGTCCGATCGTGTGTGAGACATATATGCACGTATGCAATCCATCATCCAGCCCGTAGAAAATCTATCTGTTGTGGATGGAACTAGAAACTCCTCATGCAGGGATGCTACTATGTAGTCCTTGCTCCCCTCAGGTATGTTTTTCCAATGATCTAAGATGTTGTGCAAAAAAACTTGTTGGCACAACTCTCTCATGCGAGCCATCACCCTCCTTCCCTCATCATTCATGATAATGGCTCCTGACCTATCATCGACAAGATAGACATATCCCTCTAGGGTATGCCTAAGATGGGTCCTCTCCCACCTGTGACCACGCTCCTGGGCATATCCAGGAGACCCCTGTACATCTGGTGTACTGACTAGGATAGTATCTATTGGTGTAGCACCCATAGGGGTGCCACCTGTAGACGGTTGAGCAAAAGTCGGAGTAACTGGAGTAGACGTCCCCACAGGTGTGACAAATCCTAGAGGTGACGCAACTCCAGCAGAATGATGAGACAGAGACATTGCGACCGTGCCTCCACAGCAACCACCTGAGCCACGCTCCTTGGAACCGCCACGAGAGCGAGGAGTAGCACCTGTATCCCATGCCGACCGCGAACTTACTACCTCCGTATCTCTACAGCATTCCCTTGACCCTGAAGCACTCCCTCCCTCTGGCCCAAGTCTGGAGTGTCGACCTCGTCTACTCGAAGCTGAAGCATCTGATCGCGCCAAAGTAGATCTAATAGAGCGGTCTGACGATGTCCGAGACAGCTCCTGGTCCGCCATGTCTCTGAATCTCGCCATCTGATGTGGAGACATGCGTATGAAGATATCTTGCAACTCCTCATTGCTCATCCCTCGACTCATCCTGATGATCTAAGTATCCAAAAATGTCACTTGCATAGACAAAAATTGATATTAGCATAATCAATTTAAATCATACAAAGCACGGTAATATAAATCCTTTAAAAATGATCTCACTTAAAATGCATATCTTATGTACCCTTATAAGCGATTAGTTAACGAATTGAGTAAGTGGATGCTCCAAGTATGAAGTATCCTATGGTCCCATGTCAATCTCCTGACGCAACTCCGCATACACTAGAAGGTCGATAGACATGTCACCACAAAATGATGAGTCCACCTCATTCTCAAAGAATTCTTGGACTCCTATATTTTCATCATTGTTACCTGATGCTGGCTCCACTACATGCTCCAAGCTTTCGGTGGCCTCCACCCCTTGTAATATCGACCCCTCTATTTGCATATTGTCCTCATCTATGCTTGGAACATTGCTTTGATCATATACTCTCGCACTTCGGGGAGCTGAAGGTATAACATACCACCATCGAGGTTGTCGGAGGTTTGGATAGAAGATTACCTGTTCACAAACATGTACAAGAGAGATTAAACTATTGTGACATGTACTATGTCGTAATACAATTAACAAACAAATGAGTTCATGCACCTGTTCACAATGGACCAGCAACACAAAGGTGTCGCGCAAATCCGTCCAATTTTTTCAGAATCTATTTCAAGAAAAACAGATAAATCTCATTGAACTATTGCTCCAGCTCCTTCAAGTACCACTTTGAACCACTGCACATTGAATAGTATCATGGAGAAGCTACGGTAATCCACCGTAACAATACTTTGCAAGTTTCCAAAATACTCCATCTCATCTATAACCTTGTTTGGATCTGTTGCTCGTTGTCGGCTCTCTTGCTCGAATCTTACCATGATACCACAGTCTGTTGTGGAGAGCATTTTGTCAATACGCTCCACGTGAAAATACCGTCCATGCGACCATGCTGTACTATATATTTTGTACTGTACATTGAAACACTCAAATTAGTTATAGATATGACAAATCCTAAACATGTCATCACCTTTGGACTATATCCCCTCAAGAATTTCCACTCCTTGATTGATACCTCCGTCCCTTTGCAAGACCCTACGGTCAAAGCTCCATGTAACCATCGCGTTGACATGAACCACAGCATCTCCTCCATGCCCTCGGGATATCGAATCGGTTGATGGCGTGTACTACGTCGAAATTCAGATCGCACTTTCTCTCGATCTTACCTAGCTTACTGGTACCTGGCGAGCCACGTCTCCATAGAGGCACAGTGCAACATACAAAAGCGATTCACCTTCTTCTCCATTACAGCATCCATTCTTTTTTTACCCTATTTTCAACCACCACATCTCCGGTCAATCTATTATCGTCCTTCAGCGACCATAGCATTTTGTTGTTTGGATCCACCATCGGTAGCCATTGTGAAATATGCACTAGCGCCTCAGACACCAACCAACCTTCAGCCATGCTACCTTCTAGCCGAGCTCGTTGTCGCACGAAGCCTTTCAAGGTTTTCATAAAGCACTCCAAGAAGAACATCCATCGCGTATGGACAAGTCCAACAATCTCCACTTCATCTACAAGATGCACAAGAAGGTGGATTTGTATCGTGAGCATGCTGGTAGGCAGGTATTTCTCAAAGAGACAAACCGTTTCCACTACTCCCCGCCTCGCGGATTCAATAGAGGTCGTCTTAATCTCCTTCTGTGAGATCCATTGCACTAAAGTCGACAATCTGTAAATGGCTCCGCTAATTTTGGAGTAAGTCATCTTGTGATCGCGATCGGTAGTACAAACTGCCACAAATGAGAAAGCATTATGAACAATGGCTACACTCCAAATAGCAAAATGCGCATGCCAATTACAATCCATTCGTAGTACAAACCTGATATATCTTATGCCAGTCATAGGATTTTAGCCCTAATAATTGGTCGTCTTTAGAAAATACAGACCTGAGAGAACGCATCATACCCATCGGAGTGCGGATAGACTTGACTATTTACTTCACAATGCGTTCTTCTTTAGTGAACAGAACCCAAGGAGTGCAAGGTAGCTGCATGCGACCATCAGCACTCGACTGCAGCCAAAGCGTCTCCATCTTGCCTACCTCCTTCAAATCCATACATGCCCCTATAGTGTCTCTCTTTCCTGTGATATGGTCCCATAGCAAGCTGCCCACATTCCTGAAAATATGCATGGGATCCAACAAGTGGTTGATTTGTAAGTGGGTTCAATATGGCAACTCGTAGAAAACTGAGAATCGTCGCATTCCGTTTGGATGTGACTCCGAATGGACCATTTTCAGCTCATACCAGCTTGTGGCATTCATACGTGTTGGAGGTCGTCCAAGAAAACCTTCCCTGAGTTCATGATTCTCTGGCAAGAAAGGGGCGTGTCCTTGATATACCATCTTCTTCATGGTTCGTCTTCTTCATGGTTCGTGACCTTCGGGAGTCTAACTGTGGCCCGCACAATGGACATGCATGATAACCTGCGGTAACTAGACATGTTCCAACACCTCTATCTAGTGAATACAAACTTGAACGAGCTATGATAGATATTATCAACGAGAATAGAAGCCGATTTACCTGAGCACTCTCGAATCCCAAAAAGTCATGCATCATCCACATGAGAATGGCTCGAATATTGGCGGACCATCGACTATCGCGCTTACTCATATCTTGCATAATGACCCCTTCCTCCCACAAAATCTTAAGCTCATCGACTAATGGACGAAGATACACGTCCATATTTTTGACTTTGTAGCAGCCGGGGACGAGTAAGCTAAGGATGAGATGTCCTTTCTTCGTAGAAAGCCATGGAGGGATATTATAGTTGATAAAGACTATAAGCCACACACTATGCGCAGACCGAATGGGTTCACGCCATCCATTACAAGACCGAGCCAAATATTCCTTGGCTCTCAGGTAAAGCCTTGGAAGGTAGAGTCAATGTGGCTCCATGCGTGTGAATCTGCTAATATTCGTTGAACTCCATCTGTGGACCTATTCTGCGCATGCCACGTTGTCAAGCTCACCATGCCGGACGTACGAAACATGTGGTTTATGCGGGGGATAAGCAGAAAGTGTTTAAGAACTTTTTTAGGGATGGTTTGCCCTTACAAGTCCTGTCGATACCTGTGAGCATCACACTTTGGACATGTCTTCATAGTCTCGTATTCTCCTTGAAACAATATGCAATCGTTGATACATGCATGGATGCTATTGTAGTCCATACCAAGCTTTCGTATAACATGTCATGCATAATCATGAGACTCAGGCATGGTATTTGCAGGTGGTAATATATGATATTTCAGTAACCTTAAAAGAATCATAAAGCACCTTGAAAAAGCACAAATGTTTTTAATGATAGTGCCGAAAATAAATCAACTCAGCGTACATACAAGGTACCTGAACAACTTAGCCACATTTGCATCGCTCCACCCGTATTTTGCTTGTACACTTAGGAGTGCAAGCAGTGTCTTCAAGTGAGATACTTGACACCCATCATATAATGGTATGGATACTTCCTCTCTAAGTGAATCAGAAGTCTCGACATCCATGGGAATTAATGCATCGATCATTGCCTCCATCTCAGGCTCCAAGATTGTAGGTAGGTCTAGAAGGCTGCCTATCTCCTCTAGTATTGACCATATAGATTGGGCACAGTACCTTCCAAGTGGTGGATTGGCTCAAGCACTCCATCCATCGCATGCCCACGAACTTTTCTAATTGGCTATAGAGGGTGCACTCCTCCTTGGGATGAGACATCACCTCCCTGGATAGAAAATTTGCCAGCCACACCTAATCTTCTTGTATATGGTATTCAATTAGCTTGCAAGTACAATGCATGATTGATATTAACTTTTCTTACCATTTGCTGAAAATCCAAGATCGCCTGATCAATGATCTCAGATTGAAACTCGTCGAAGCATCGTACGTGTTCTATAAATGGATGTTTTCATCTAATTTCCAGCTTGCATTGAGAGCAAGGACATGGGACACGTTGATTAAGATACGCCTTGCGATCTTGAATAACTCGACCTCCATCATTTTCCATTTTGTCTACGTTACGACAAACAATTTGTTTTTGTTATCATTGTTTTTTTTCTTAAATTGTTTGAGAAGGGATTTCTTCTCTTGTAACTCAGCAAAAATTAACGTATGTAAAGTCTCCACCCACCCACCCACGAATTAACGTATATATGTCGGAGTGTTTCCCGTCTCGTGGTGTTGCACTGGACCTCACTGGACCTCGCCACCACTCTCTCTTTGTTTTTTATCCATTCATTATCTCCTCTCCTTCTATCTCTCTCTCTTTTTCTCTTTCTTTATTATGCTATATGTTTATTCCCTTTCTCTCATTCCTTCTTCTTTTTTCTCTTCCTCCCCCTCTCTCATTTTCTTTAACGATCACGACCACGACTACAACGATGACCACGACTACGACTACGACTACGATTACGACTACGACCACGACCACGACCACGACCATGACCACGACCACGACCACTACCAGTATAATAAACAAGAAAAGAAGAAAAAACAACGACCACGACCACAACCACGACTTACAACTACCACTACAAAAAAAAAACAACAACAACTACTACTAAAATAAACAAAAAAGGAAGAGAAAACTACTACTACTACAAAAATAAGAAAACTAAACAACAATAAACAAGAAAAGAAAAAAAACTACTACTACTACAACAAACAACAACAATTTCCTTTTCTCTCTTCCTCTCCCTCTCTCATTTCCTCTCCCTCTTTCTCTCTTTCTCTATTAGGTTTAATGTTTTTTCTCTCTTTTTCTCTCTTATCTCCTTCTCTCATTTTTCTCTCTCCTCTCCCTCTCTCATTTCCTTTTCTCTCTTTCTCCCCCTCTCTCATTTCCTCTCCCTCCCTCACCCTCTCCCTCTCTTTCTCTCTTTCCCTATTATGTTTAATACTTTTTCTCTCTCCTCTCCCTCTCTCATTTCCTTCTCTCTTCCTCTCCCTCTCTCATTTCCTCTCCCTCCCTCACCCTCACCCTCTCTTTCTCTTTCCCTATTAGGTTTAATGTTTTTTCTCTCTTTCTCTCCCTCTCTCATTTTTTTTCTTTCTCCTCTCCCTCTCTCATTTCCTTTTCTCTCTTTCTCTGCCTCTCTCATTTCCTCTCCCTCCCTCACCCTCTCCCTCTTTCTCTCTTTCCCTATTAGGTTTAATGTTTTTTCTATTTTTTCTCTCTCCTCTCCCTCTCTCATTTCCTCTCCCTTCTTCACCCTCACCCTCACCCTCACCCTCTCCCTCTCTTTCTCTCTTTCCCTATCATGTTTAATGTTTTTCTCTCTCCTCTCCCTCTCTCATTTCCTTTTCTCTCTTCCTCTCCCTCTCTCATTTCCTCTCCCTCCCTCACTCTCACCCTCACCCTCACCCTCTCTTTCTCTCTTTCCCTATCATGTTTAATGTTTTTTCTCTCTTTTTCTCTCTCCTCTTCTTCTCTCATCTTCTTCTCTCTCCTCTCCCTCTCTCATTTCCTTTTGCTCTCTTCCTCTCCCTCTCTCATTTCTTCTCCCTCCCTCATCCACTCCCTTTCTTTCTCTCTTTTCCTATTATGTTTAATGTTTTTTCTCTCTCCTCTCTCTCTCTCTCTCATTTCCTTTTCTCTCTTCCTCTTCCTCTCTCATTTTCTCTCTCTCTCATTCTCTCTTTCCCTATTATGTTTAATATTTTTTCTCTCTCCTCTCCCTCTCTCATTTCTTTTTCTCTCTACTCTCCTTCTCTCATTTCCTCTCCCTCCCTCACCCTCTCCTCTCTTTCTCTCTTTCCCTATTATGTTTAATATTTTTCTCCCTCCTCTTCCTCTCTCATTTTCTTTTCTCTCTTCCTCTCTCTCTCTCATTTTCTCTCCCTCCCTTTTTCTCTTTCCCTATTATGTTTAATGTTTTTTCTCTCTTTCTCTCTCTCTCTTTCCCTATTATGTTGAATGTTTCCCTCTCTTTCCTCTCCCTCCCTCTCCCCCTCCCTCTCTTTCTCTCTTTCCCTATTATGTTTAATGTTTCCCTCCCTCTCCCTCTTCCTCTCCCTCTCTCATTTCCTCTCTCTCCCCCTTTCTTTCTCTCTCCCTCCCTCTCTTTCTCTCTTTCCCTATTATGTTTAATGTTTCCCTCTCTCCCTCTCCCTCCCTCATTTCCTCTCCCTCCCCCTTTCCCTTTCCCTTTCCCTTTCCCTCTCTTTCTCTTTCCCTCTCTCTCCCTCCCTCTCCCATTTCCCCCTCTCCCTCTCCCTCTCCCTCTCTCATTTCCTCTCCCTTCCTCTCTCTCTCTCCCTCTCTTTCTCTCTCATTTCCTCTCCTTCTCTCAATACACACAAATTATACCAAAAACAAGTAAAAGAGAGAGAAAACACAAAAGCAAAGCAAGAATGGACAATGCACTCATCGTAAAGGCTCAAAGAAGGGTTTGGTGGCTCCTCTTCGCGATGGCGACTCCTCTTCACCCTCCGTACACCTCCTCCTCTTCTTCGTGAACAGCGACGGCGGTGGTGAGAAGCCTTCTTTCTCCCTCTTTCTCTCTTTCTCTCCCTCTCAGATGCAAGATGTTCGCTCTCCCTTTTGCTCTCTCTTTCGTGAATGCACGCAAAATAACGTGCTCGGGTTTTGGCCCGCGTTTTTTTCATCTGAGTAGTGTCGCTATTTGCATCGCTATTTACGTCGCATTTGCAATGCTAATAGCGACGCCGCTATTTCACGTAAATCGTCGTCGCTATACCCTCATATCCTTGTAGTGTGTGTTTAAATTCTTTCTTTTCTTCTCTCTGTCTCTCTCTCCCTCTCTCCTCTCTTTTTCTTTTTTTTCCTATATCTCTCTCTCTCAAATTTATATTTTCTCTCTTTATAATTCTCTTTTTCTCTGTTCCCTCTCTCTCTCTCTCTCCTTCCCTCTCTTCTTTTTTTTGCTATTTCTCTTTATCTTTCCTTATTTTAATTAAACAAAACGTTTACATTAAAAATTTTAATTTAACATAGACAGAGAGAGAGAGAGAGAGAGAGAGAGAGAGAGAGAGAGAGAGAGAGAGAGAGAGAGAGAGAGAGAGAGAGAACCTAGGCCCTACGCATGCTCCTTTAATTATATCAAACTTCTTTTTAAATCAAAAGTTTCTCTCTCTCAATTAGATTAAATTTTTTAATTTAAAATTTTCTTTAATTAAACATTTTAAAAGATTTTTTTAATTTAAAATTTTATCTTTTCTCTTTCTATAATTCTCTCATTGTGTTTAAATTTTTTCTTTTCTTCTCACTGTCTCTCTCTCCCTCTCTCCTCCCTTTTCCTTTTTTATTTTCCTCTCTCTCTCTCTCTCTCTTAAATTATATTTTTCTCTCTCTATAATTCTCTTTTTCTCTGTTTCCTCTCTCTCTCTCTCTCTCTCTCTCTCCCTTCCTTCTCCTTCTCTTCTTTTTTTTTTGCTCTCTCTCTCTCTCTCTCATTTTAATTAAACAAAACATTTACATTAAAAATTTTCATTTAACATAGAGAGAGAGAGAGAGAGAGAGAGAGAGAGAGAGAGAGAGAGAGAACCTAGGCCCTACGCATGCTCCTTTAATTAAATCAAAAGTTTCTCTCTCTCAGTTAGATTAAATTTTTTAATTTAAACTTTTCTTTAATTAAACATTTTAAAAACTTTTTTTAATTAAAAATTTTTCGTACATAGTTTTTCACACACTTTGAGAGAGAGAGAGAGAGAGAGAGAGAGAGAGAGAGAGAGAGAGAGAGAGAGAGAGAACCTAGGCCCTACACATGAGAGAGAGAGGGGGGAGGGGGAAAGAATTTAATTAAAAAGGGAATGGGGAAAAGAAAGAGAGAGATTATAAGTGAGAGAGAGGGGAGGGGATTTTAATTTAAAAAAGGGAGGTGATGGGGGGGGGGGGAATGCTTTAATGAAAAAAGGCAAAGGGAAGAAAAAATGAGATATTGCACGTGAGAAAGAGAGGAGAGGAGGGGGTTTTGATTGAAAAAGGGGGTAGGTTCGGAAAGCCCTCTGGAGGTTTGGGGCTTTCCAAACCTATAACTAAAATAACATAGTAGTAAGATGTTCAAATTTTTTCTCTATAATTCTTCTTCTTGTTTTCTCTCTCTCATTTTCTTCTCTCTGTCCCTCTCTCTCCCTCTCTCCTCTCTTTTCCTTTTTTCTTTTCTTCTTTCTCTCTCTCTTAAATTTTATATTTTCTCTCTCTATAATTCTTTTTCTTTCTTTTAAATTTTATCTTTTCTCTTTTTATAATTCTCTCACTACGTTTAAATTCTTTCTTTTCTTCTCTCTGTCTCTCTCTTCCTCTCTCCTCTCTTTTCCTTTTTTTCCTCTCTCTCTCTCTCTCAAATTTTATATTTTCTCTCTCTATAATTCTCTTTCTCTTTGTTCCCTCTCTCCTCCCTCCCTCCCTCTGTTATTTTTTTTGCTCTTTCTCTCTCTCTCTCTCTCTCTCTCTCTCTCCTTATTTTAATCAAACAAAACATTTACATTAAAATTTTTAATTTAACATAGAGAGAGAGAGAGAGAACCTAGGCCCTACGCATGCTCCTTTAATTAAATCAAACTTCTTTTTAAATCAAAAGTTTCTCTCTCTCAGTTAGATTAAATTTTTTAATTTAAACTTTTTTAAATTAAACATTTTAAAAGCTTTTTTTAATTAAAAATTTTTCAAACATAGTTTTTCACACACTTTGAGAGAGAGAGAGAGAGAGAGAGAGAGAGAGAGAGAGAGAGAGAGAGAGAGAGAGAGAGAGAGAGAGAGAGAGAGAGAGAGAGAACCTAGGCCCTACACATAAGACAGAGAGGGGGGAAGGGGAAAGAATTTAATTTAAAAAGGGATGGGGAAAAGAAAGAGAGAGATTATAAGTGAGAGAGAGGGAAGGGGGTTTTAATTTTAAAAAGGGAGGTGATGGGGGGGGGAAGGCTTTAATGAAAAAAGGCAAAGGGAAGAGAAAATGAGATATTGCACGTGAGAAAGAGAGGAGGGAAGGGGGTTTTGATTGAAAAATGGAGGTTTGGAAAAGGGGGTAGATTCGGAAAGCCCTCTGGAGGTTCAGGGCTTTCCAAACCTATAACTAAAATAATATAGTAGTAAGATGTATGTGTCATTGTTGGTATAAGGGATATACATTTTTCACTACTTAATAGATCTTCTTTGTCTTGGACAATGTATGGCACATTCCAAACTTGACTAAGAGTGACTAGTATAGGATAGCTTGATGAATATAGTTACACGGTGATATTTAGAGGTCATGTATGGAAAATTTGCAAAGAGTTGTTGTTGCCAAAGGGCCTAGATCTAGTACTTTATATTGTTTACATGTTTTTGGGTTTAAATATCATGTCATAGCTATCACTAAACAATCATTAGCTTATTTAAAGACAAGTAACATTCCTGGATGCTGACAGTACTGAACGTCACCTGAAAGTGGATCTCAATCTTCTAGAAGAAGAACTAGTGGTCCTAGGAGACCTACTAAAGGAGAACTTAGACGTATTTGCTTGGTTGTACAAAGACCTAAGGGGGATTGATCCCGCAGTATGCCAACATCACATTTACCTAGAGCCCGATGCCAAACCTGTAAGGTAAAGACAAAGACGGATGAATTCTAATTACTCTACTCTGGTGAAGGCCAAATTATTGAAACTTCTTGAAGCGGAGTTCATCTATCTCGTGGCTAACAGTGAATGGGTTTCGCCTATTGTGGTAGTACACAAGAAGAAGGGGAAACTCCGAATATGTGTCGACTTTCGAAAGCTCAATTCGAAGACAAAGAAGGATCATTTCCCTATCCCTTTTACAAACCAACTGTTCGACACAGTGACAGGCCATGAGCTGTATTCCCTCTTGGATGGATTCAGTGCATATAACCAAGTCCAAATCATAGAAGATGACCAATCCAAAACAACCTTCACCGCAGAATGGGGGACCTATGCTTATAGAGTGATGCCATTTGGGCTCTGTAATGCTCCTACCACCTTCCAACGAGTAATGATGGCTGCCTTCCAGAATCATTTATATGATTTCATAGAGGTGTATCTTGATGACTTCTGTGTCTATAGTTTGATCCGAGAGCACTGGGACACCTAGAGCAATGTTTTGACAGATGCCAAGAGTATGGGATTTCTCTCAACCCCAAAAAATGTGTCTTTGGCGTCTCCTCAAGAGTTCTGTTGGGCCATATTGTCTCTGCACAAGGGATTGCAACAGACCCGGCAAAAATTGAAAAGATTGCCGCGTTAACAGCACCAACAAACCTCAAGCAATTAAGAGGAATTCTTGGCTATGTGGGCTACTACAAGAGATTTATTGCACATTTTGCAACTAAGGCAGCCCCTCTGCACAAGCTCTTAAGGAAAGAAGCTGATTTCCGTTGGACTGATGACTGTGAAGAAGCCTTTAATACCCTAAAACAGTGCCTGATCTAAGCACCTATTTTACAGCCTCCTGATTGGACGAAGGAGTTCCATGTGCATGCAGATGCATCAATTGAAGGGCTAGGTGCTGTCGTATATCAAAAGGGCCCCTCTAAAATAGATCAACTGATATATTATGCAAGACGAAAGGTCATTGATAGGGAACGAAACTATACAATGATAGAGCTTGAGTGCTTGGCAATGGTGTTTTCATTGGAGAAGTTTCGACACTATATATTGTCAACACATTTCAAGTTCTATGTGGATCATGAAGCCTTGTCCTTCTTGATGAACAAAGCAAATGTTAAAGGACGACTGATGAGATGGTTGCTACTATTCTAGGAGTTCGACTTTGAAGTAGTCATTAAGCCTGGCCATTCCCATGTCCTAGCCGATCATCTATCACGGATCCCTCAAATAGAAGAAGAGGAACATGATGATCTAGATCTTCCTGACGCTTCTTTGTTTCTAGTCGAAACAGTTACTCCATGGTATGCAGACATAGCCAATCTCCTAGCAACTCAATAGTATCCTCCTGGCATCTCTAGTCATGAGAAGAAGAAGCTTCTGTTAGAATCAACCCCCTACACCTTGCTAGGCAGTGCACCGTACAAGAAAGGCAAAGATGAAGTGCTGTGAAGATGTGTTGCAGGAGATGAAATTGGCATAGTATTGAAAGCATGCCATGACGAACTATGTGGTGGACACTTCACAGGAGAAGCGACAGCTAGGAAGGCTCTATTAGCAGGATACTAGTGGCCGACCCTCCATAAGAATGCATATGATTACTACAAGAGATGTGATGCTTGTTAGCGAATGGGGAAACCCACCAAAACAAGTGCCATGCCACTGCAACCCATTCTTCCCCTAAAGTCATTCGAGAAGTGGGGGATTGATTTTGTGGGTCCCATTGATCCACCCACCAGATGGAAGCAGAATAGGTACATCCTAGTATGTACAGATTATGTCACAAAGTGGTGCGAAGCTAAGGCTTTGAAGCGGGACGATGGTAACAGTGTAGCCTTGTTCATATACGAGAATATTATCACCCATTTTGGCAGTCCCCTTGAGCTGGTAAGTGACAGAGGTACTCATTTCCTTAACAAAATCATGGAGGAGCTGACAGAACTGTATAAGATCTACCATCGTAAGTTCACTCCCTATTATCCCAGAGCCAATGGCCAAGTTGAAGTCACCAATCACATCCTTTGCTCAATTCTGACAAGAATGATTGCCGCACATCGTCACGATTGGGATGATCGACTTACAGAGGCCCTCTAGGCGTACAGAACCTCTTATAAGGCAGCAACAGGACAGACCCCTTTTCAGCTAGTGTATGATACAGAAGCTGTCTTCCCTGTTGAGTTGGAATTGCCCTCTTTCCGAGTGGCAGTTAAAGAATGCTTGGGAGATAGTGAGTCACTGCAACGCCGTCTCCTGCACTTGGAATGCTTGGACGAGATATGGCGGATGGCCCTACAGTGCATGGAAACCACTCAAGCGCGACACAAGGCCTATCATGACAGTTTCATCAAGCACAAGGAGTTCAAAGAAGGTGATCTTGTCCTAGCCTATGATTCGAGATTTGGCAAGTTTTCTAGCAAGCTTCAACAATGGTGGATGGGCCCGTACAAGGTACTTGCTGTCAATCCTAACGGCTCTGTTAAGGTACAGACCGTTGATGCCTCTGATGATCCTTTCCTCATCAATGGCTATTGCCTGAAAAAGTATTTCTCTCCCTGGGAAACTTGACAATCATAGTCAATCTACCCTCTCCCTTTTGGGCGTTGCACTGTCCTTCTTGTCCTGCTTCTGATAGCCATTATGATTCTCCTCATGAGGCGGTCTCATTCTGCTACCCCCTTGCAGAAACATCTCAACCCGACATTGTTCTCTTCTCGTCTGATCCAACAACGGTGGCGAGGTTGGTCCTGACATATGGTAGTTCTACCATTCTCTTTCTTAATGAAAAAAAAGAAAACAAAATAAAAAAGAAAAAAAGAAAAAGAAAAAGAAAAAAAAACAACAAAAATAACAAAAAACAAACAAAACTGTTATGGGAGAAAAGGAATAAATTCCCTGTCATAACAGGCCTCGTTCCAAGAAAAGGTGGAAACACCCTTGGACGAGAAGCTGACTATGGAAAAGGTGGTAACACCCTGCAGTTCAGGATAGCTAACTCACTAGCAGAACCTTTTTAGCAAGTAATTTGAAGCCACCTCCCTTGGTGCACAATCTTTGCAATATCAGTCCATCTGCCCTTCTTAACAGACGACTCTTCTTACAAGTCATTGAAGTATGAGACTGGTAGGCTGCCTCCCTGGGTACGCCTCCTCCTCAAGATCCTGAGGACAACAACAGTCGGCATGATCTTCATCACCAACCCCTTGAGTGATGTGACCTTTCATTCTAACAGGATGGGGATGTGAGTATGGGCTGCCCTTTGTATCCTCTATCCGAATGTGAGACAGAGGGTGGGGTGAGTGACCAGTTTTGCCCTTCAAATCGAATGAGAGAGGTGAGATGTGTGAATAGAGTGTTGCACGCACGGGATGGGCCTCTCAATGCACAATGCACGATTTGTTCCTGTGCACTGCACTATAAGGCTCCCTGGCCTTCATTCTTGCACTGTATACTGGCATAGGGCGGGATGCACAGTTGCACCATCAAATACGCACAAGGCATATAACCTCTGCACAAGCAACCGTGAGGATTATATCAATGGGTTTCAGGAACGGGCTACCCTTTGTATCTATTAACGGAGCGTGAGACAGAGGGTGGGCTGAGTGTGATACGTTCCCGTTTTTCTATGCACCCACAGGTTGGGTTTCTGTCATCAGCACAGGACACATCACTCTGTTCCATAGACTACACCACAAGGCTCCCTGGCCTTTCTCCTTGCACCTATGCCAGACGGATTGGACGCACTGATGCACCATCAATTGTGCGCCCTGGCATACTCTCTTTGCACTATTCTCTTGTCGACTCCTAAACAGGGTATGAGCTTTAGGTTTTCATCATTATTTCCTCGAGTGATGTTAGTAATGGGGTGAGTGACTGCTCTTTCAATCCATTTGAGTGATCGTGAGTTGAGTGCAATATCCCTCGCTATTGACAAATTTCCTATGATTCCTTCAACTAGCTACCTCCCTGGGTGCTGCCGCATGATCCCTGCCATGAAGGACAAAGAACATGTGCTATGCAGATACTTTGTTACCTCCTGCAACTGACAAAACGACACCAGACGCAACCTCGATAGTCGACATTCTTTATCGGCAATATGGGCCAAGTTTTTCTAACCCTACACCTTCTGTTTCTCAATACTGGTCATGTTTTAAGTGTGGGGATATTTGTAGTTGGTCTGAGGTGTGGTACTAGGTCCTTATTTGTTCGGTTTACCCTTCCTGTTAAGGTCTTAAGTGTGGGGACGCGTCCCTGTGCATCCAGGTTGTATACCCCCATGCATACACCCTGTTCTAATTATGCATCTATGCCGTGATTTCATTTTACCGTGATGAAGTCCCTTCCCCATCCTTTTGTTTTATTTTACCCTGTCCTAGGGGTTGTTCCTTGACCGTTTGCCCTTATTCTTGGTTTTGCGTTTCTTTCGTACGAACAGATCTTACATTCACCGAAAGCTCAATCCAACCTCACAGCCCTATTCGTCCCTTTGAATTGCCTATTTTTCCTTTTTACCAACCCCTGTTCCGACAGACGGTTTTCAAGTTATTAATTTTTGAAGCAATTCCCATAAATTGGACAGTTTTCCATGAGAATGCGTCATTATTACTTCGGAACCCTGATCTGATGAGTCAGGCCTGTCCTATCCCTTCCCTTTGACATTTTTCCTTTCTACTCCATGTCATTTTGATGCACCGTTCATTCGTTATTAATTTTTGTGGGTTTTCGAGTCTTTTTCGTGCCTATTTTTCACATTTTTCCATGTGAACCTGCCCTATTTTCACCGGAATTCCAGTTTGATTTGACAGCCATGTCCTGCCAGCCTTTTTCCCACTTTTTCCTTTTTCCTCCCCCTCTTCTGACTGTCGAATTTTTAGTTATTAATTTTTCCGAGCGTTTTTAAATGTCTTTTTCGTGTTTTTTCCACATGAACCCATTCTAATTTTCCCTAAACTGAGTTTTGATGCACCACCCCAGTGAATCCCTTTCTTTTGGACATTTTTCATTTTTACTGTCCTCTATTCTGACGCACGGTTCTTCCCGTATTAATTTCAGAGTCCATTTTCGAGCCCATTTTTGGGGTTTTTCCCATGTGGATGCGTCCTATCTCGATCAAACTGTGTTTTCTCATGATAGGATTGTCGGACACATTATTTTGCACACTCTTCCTTCTTTTTGCACTTCGTTCCGATGCGCGAATTTTCCGATATTAATGCTCGTATGCGTTTTCGGGTTTTTTTTTGCGTTTTTCCCATGAGAACACCCTGATTTTGTCCCGGAACCCATGTTGCATGTTTCCAACATTTTCCCCTCATCTCCCGGCCCATTCTTCCTTTTTACGGATTTTTGATCCGACAAATGGTTTGGATTTTATTAATTTTTCTTTATTTTTCCTGCTAACCACGTTTCTCGCCTCGTGCGTGAACGCGCTTGTTTTTGGTTTTACGCGCCTCGGGACGCTCGCGCGTCCGTGGCTCACACGTCCCCGTCCCTGCCCGTTTGACCCCGTCATTGTAAATTTTTTTACCCTTGCCCGTGCATGCGCACGGGCCGAGGATGTGTTTTTTTATTTTATTATTTCTTTTATATTTCTTTTTTTAATTATTTAAAACAAAAACAAAAAAAACTACACACACAATAAAAAAAAAATAACAAAAACAAAACTCCAAAAAGGAAAAAAAAACACACACTCACATCACAAATGAAAATACAAAAGAACAGAAAAATGACAAAAAAACAAGAAAAAGAAAAAGGAAAAAAAGAAAAACATACCTGCCGTTGCGATTCGATTCCCCGCCTCCTCCTCCTCTTCCTTCCCCTTCCTATCCTGCTCTTTCTTCTTTCTTCCTCCCCCTCCTTCTTCTTCTCCTTCCCTTTCTTTCCTCCACCTCTTCTCCCTTCCTCTCCTCCTGTCGGCTGCTCGCTGGGGTTCCTCCACCTTCTCTCCCCCCTCGGCGCTCCTCCTTGGCTGCCCGCTGGGGTTCCTCCACCTTCTCTTCCCCCTCGGCGCTCCTCCTCGGCCGCCCGTTGCTGTTCCTCCACCTCCTCTCTCTCCCTCTCCCGCCACTGTGTCGCCCTCGCCAGTCAACGCCGCCGCGGGGCCTCCTCCAGTGCGGCCTCCTCCACCCACCTCCTCCTCCACCCACCTTCCCCTCTTCTTCCTCCTCCCCCTCTTCTTCTTCTTCTTCTTCTTCTCCTCCTCCTCCTCCTCCTCCTCCCACCATCTAACTACAGCCAGGTTAGAAACTAACCTATGTTTAGTTAAAAACTAACCTATGTTTAGTTAACACTAACCTAGCTTTAGTTAAACTAACCTAGCTTAAGTTCAACTAACCTAACTTTAGTTAGATTAACCCAAATTGGGTTAACTTAACCCCACTCCAATTAACCTACCTAACTGTAGTTAGTAACTAACCTAACTAGGGTTAGGATCCCGCTAACCTAACTAGGGTTAGGTTTCCACTAACCTAACTGTAGTTAGTCTGACTAACCTAACTCAGGTTAGTTCCACCCCCAATACCTAACCCTAGGCTAGTTAGTCTAACCCTGGTTAGTTAGAACTAACCCTAGACTAACTTAACTTGACTAACTAACCCTAGACTAACTTAACTTGACCTAACTGACCCTAGACTAACCTAATTGACCTAACTTACCTAGACTAACTCAGACTAACCTAATCACCCCTGACTACCCTAACTAGCCCAGACTTGATTTACCCTGACTTACCTGATTTATCTAGACTGACTTGACTTAACCTTACTTACCCAACTAACCTGATTTACATCATTTAATTGATTTAGTTAATTTAAAAAATTCATTTAAATTCAAAAAAATTACAAGAAAATTTCTAAAAATTCCCCAATATTTCTACTATTTTTTGGAATATTTTTTAAGTGGAAATTAAAAAAAAAAAGTTTAAAAATTTATTCAAAATAACTTGAAAAATGCATAAAATTTATTTAAAATTAGTAAAAATACAAAAAAATAAATAAAAAAATCTAAAAAAAATTCCATCCACCCCTTGACATTTTTCCACTAATTTCTCACTTCAAAATATTTTCATACAAGGCACAAATATTCTTTGAAAAAAAAGAATAAAAATAAAAAACTTATTTTCATAACATAACTTGTGGACATTTCTTACATGGCTAAAATTTTGTTTTTTTTCCCCTTCATCACATCTACATGTGCTATATATCTTGATTTAATTATTATTCCTTTTAAGAAAAAATTTAAAAAAAACCACAAACAAATTATTAAAAAAAAGAATTAAAAAAAACATAAAACAAACAAACAAAAACACATAATAAAATAAATAAACCAAACCACACTATAAAACCAAAACAAACACACCTAAAATATAACCCAAACACAATCCAAAATAAAAAATTAAAAATACATTACAAATTAACAAACCCACTAAGGTGTTTTCTTTTTTGTTCAGTCAGTGGTCTTTGATTTTGTTTGACTGGATTCATTGCTTTTGGGGGACTCTTCCGTGTGCCTTTCGACCATTGCATACACACCCCTACCAGGTATTTATTTTGTGAGCTTTATTTATTTTCATTACCCCCTTAATCACAATTAGTTGCTAAAATATACTATTTATTCACCCACCTTTTCCACGCATATTCGCACTAAACACACAATTTAATAATTTAAAAATGAACTAGCCATTCACTTTGCACGTGCTACGTGTGCTTAAGAGGCACCTTAATTTGTAATAAAAATGAACCAGCCGCCGTCACGAAGAAGTACGCGCTGGCAAAAAAAGCGCTCCATATCACTATTAATTTTTAATTAAGGAATTTGCATTTAGAGACCCAGTCTGGGAATCGTAGTCCGGGTTGCGCTAAAGCACCGCTTCACCATAATAATTTGTAATTAAATTTTTAAGAAGGAACGTTTTCTTATTAAGGTTTATAACCTAATAAAATGTCACCCATTGTTAATAATTTCTTAAAATGAACCCTTCATTAAAATAATCCCCTCTCACTACACATTTTTTCCCTTTTAATAAACACGCTTCATGGGATGGGCGCGTAAAAGTCTTTTAGTTGACACTGATGGTCAAGGTTATGGTTAAGTCTTGAGGTATATTTTTATGGTAGTCTGATTTGTCTATGTGTTATGATTATGGGTACGGTGTGTAGTTATTTCTTTCTTGCATGATACGGGGATTTGGGTGCCTGTTTGTTGCATCACATGAAGTTTTCGATCGCATCTGTGTAGAGGTCATGCCGAATTTTTTCTAGGATGTGTATTGTCTGGGGTGGTAAATGGGTTAGTTACGTCTATGTAAGTATGAGTGTCCTTCTTTTTTATTACTTTCTTTTTGATAGTCCTTTGGTTATTTTGCAGGCATTCTTTGTGACTATCTGTGTTGTGGTGTGTGTGTTTTCCATCTGAATGGCACCTCACGCTCCTCCCCCTATCCAGTATGTCCCGCTGGTTAGTAGGGATTACTCTTCCCTACTGACTTTTGAGCCTATAGCAAAAGCAAGCCTCGCGACTTTCGTGGCTGCCTCCTTCCCCTTGATTCCAGAAGATCCATCCATGTGTGATGAGTTCCTTGCCTCATACAGCAAGAAGTCGGGACTGGTCCATGGTACTTCCATGACATTGACACCCCGAGGGTTAGGGAAGGCTTTGTCTCTTCCCTACACAAAGGAGAGCCCTTTGTTATAGCTCGACAACTATTCTCCAGCGATGAGATTTTGAAGCTGTTACAAAAAAAGACCAAGGAAATTCTGGATGTTAAGAAAGTGATCAACACTGCAGGAGTCTCCTTTTCCATGATCACTGATCCTGTGTGGAAGTTGGTCTGCCAGTTCCTCCAAGACAGGTTTATGCCTGCCAAAACATCATCCCATTACTTGTCCAAAGAGCTCTTTACAGCTTCCAGGATGGTGTTAAAAGGAGTAGCTATTGATTGGAGCACTTACCTACTCACAAAGATGGATCAACATTTCGTCAAAGTAACCAGGGGCAATGTCACAAATGTCACCTATGGATCCTATCTGTCTGCTTTCTTGACATACTCACGCTTAAAGAAGGGTGTGCCTCCACCTCCTCCATCTGATCCAGTACCTCCTCCACCACCTTCCGAAGAGTCAAAACCTATTGATATAGAGGATCTGGATTCTCCTCCTCCCCTAGTCATTCAGCGAAAATGCTTGAAGCGTGTAGCAGATAAGGCTCCTTCAGTTCTTCCTTCAGTTACAATTCCTGCTACATCTGGCAGTGACCTCTCTGCTTATCTCACATGTAACAACCTGTTCAGAGCACATAGAGAGGGTTCCTTGGACATATCAGTCCCTTCACTAAACAATTAAGTGTCGGGAGATGCCATTCCATTTCTATGTAAAGACATTCAGAGATCAATTGAACTTTCCGTGACAGCCTGTGTTCAACAGCTGTATGCTTCCTTTTATGAAGAACTGATACAGTCCAAAGACCAGTTGCATAAGACAACATCAGAGTTAGCCTCTGCCAAAGACACACTAGCAGATCTATTTAAGCAGATGGAGCAACAAACCCAAATGATTGAGACCCAAAGAGAAGAGATATCTTCTTTGAAGATTCAACAGAAGCTCAATCAGAGGTCACTAAAATCTTAGAGGAGAAAGAAAGAGAGGATTTCTAAAGAAGCACAAGAGTTTCAAACTCTTTTAGATGTAAAACTCTCAGCCTTACAGACTGCTAATGACATAGTGGAATCACAAGCTTCCCAAATCAAGCAGTTGTATATTGAAGAATTCTATGAAGATGTTAAAGATTATGGTTGATTCTATCAAATCCGTGGGAGAAATCTACTATGATGCTGTGTGAAGAATTGCTGTTTTCTTTGTTTTAATGATCAAAAGAATGAAATAAAATCTTGTTGATGTTACAAGATAGATTTTCTTGCAAGAGAATTCCCTTTTCCTTGGTGTTCCTCTTGGGGCTCCATGGTATGTCATCTTAGATCTTGATCAAGGTCATTTTAGGGGATTGAGTTGAGATAATACCTTATAAGTAGAGGGGTTGATGCATATATCTCCGCCTCATTTCTCACTCACTATGAACCAAGTGCATCATTGGTCTACTTTGGTTCGAGTTGACTTGCAAATGTGGTGGCTCAAGGACCAATGCTAGATAAGCTATTAAGTGACCTTAGCAATAAATTAGGGACCCACATTATAGGTTACAATTAAAACTTTTTGTTGTGGAGTGGACTAGAGAGAGCTTAAGTGACAAACCTTATAGTATTCTAAGGAGTACTAGGGAGCATCACTTAGGAAATATGTTGGATCACTAAATCGTGTCGTTGAGGTCTTTTCAATTGGTCATATTAGACAAAGAGCCCAAAGATTTTCCTTGATGCACCTATAGAAACTATTGTTCATGGATGAATCAACAATGAAACAAGATTTACTCCATCACCTATAATAAGATAAGACATCCATAAAGTGAATCCCTCTTCTTTCTCCTCCACTAGCTTACCTACATAATGTAACAATAGTTTCCACGGTCATTCATCAAGGTAAGATATCCATAAAGTGAATCCCCCTTCTTTCTCCTCAACTAGCTTCCCTACACAAAGTAGCAATAGCTTCCATGGTTAGTCTCATCAATAGATTTTTTCAAAATGAAATCTTTTGTTTTTGTAAAGCCCTCTTACAATATGTACCAAAAATGTGCAACAAGAACAAATTGCTAGATAAATGGCTTAGGCAGAACAACAAAGTTTACGTAATTTCTTGGAAGAAACTATGATTAAGTGCTATAAAGGACACAAACTCACATGGTATCACAAGCCAACCCAAGCTTTAGAACTCTAGCGCACACAACTTTAAAGAAATCTACATGCCATTTTATAGTTGGAAATTTTCCTAAAGAAAGGGGAGAGATCTTGCTAGGTTAAGTGATAAAACATAGTTGTAAAGGACTAGTGGCACTTACTCTAGCCATGGTACAAACACAAAGCTTTAACAAAATTTTGCTGCATACAATCAAATATAACTTGAAAAATAAGACCACTCAAAGAGTCAAAAAGGTAAGAAAAAATGAGGATACAAATGAAATTACTAAACACAGTACCTTAGACATATAAAAGTAATAGCCAATATATTGATTTCACTGGCTTGTGGTTATGGCTTGAACTCTTACAACTATGAAGTTATTCTTGACATGAAAAAAAAACTAAGATTATATATATCACTAAGAGTGCCACGATAGTATCTGGTTCAAAGTCCAACTAGCTCTAAGTGTATTGAAACTAGGAGGCAAACCATTGAGCCTGATGATAGACAAATAGTAACACAATGTAGTCAATGTTGGCTTTAAAAAATTGAGATGTCACTTGATAGGTAAGTCAAGTTTGTAGTAATCATGGGAAGGCATGTGTATATTGAGTTACATAGACGTGACTAATTTTAATACCCTAAACTTATACTTGTTGGTAATTGCAAATTACTCTCAACAATCCTAGTAATGGATCTCTATGGGATGACTTGAAGGATATCAACAAACCAATGTCCCCATTGCAAACTTCTTCACAAACTTAACATGAGATATAAAAAAGGGCAATGGCCTTCACATACAACAATGCATGTGCACATATGTATCATAATGCATTTTTTCCCAAAGACCTGCATATGAGCACAAGATCCTATAAAATAGCTTCGGTTCGCTATCATGTGCCTTTAGGTTGAGTAGAGGAAAACCATAGAAGGACCAATAACCTAGGTAATTCATATGTATGCTTATGGGATCCTAGTTGCCCTAACTTCGTTAGGCTTCAAGCAACATGGCAATAAGACAAACTATCATTTTAGCAAGTGCTTGCATGTCAATAAAAGACAAAGTCTTATTTGAAGTTCAAAGCTTAATGGGACAAGAGATAAGTGACTGACTATCTTTAGGTAAAGGGGAAGGTATACTTAAAGAAAACCCATGCTTTTTGAATCGGGGATGAAGTGTGACAAAAGAGGAGCTAGTAGCGTGAATTTGGCAGCATTGTGCATGTGATTTATAGGGCAATCTAGGGCACCTTCTACATAGTTCTTGTCTATTGCATGAGAGGAGGAAGATAGGGGGAACATTCATCAAGAAGAGAGATTGAAGAACTAGCAACAAGGCTTAAAAGCTTTGGATTGATTTAGTCATGTTTTTGATTAGAGAATATTTATTTTTCACTATTGAATATTGCTTGAAATAGGGCATCACTACTATAGTACTCTTCCACCTACATAAAATTGTACTCACACGACTTGTTTGATGTGGATTGTTGGACTTTTTTGCCTCCTAATATGTACACATGATATCATAGAGATCCATGCAAAGAATTGAGAAATTTTTATGGGATGATTTTTCTCCAAAACAAGGCAGATTGATTTTGCATGGGTTGTTCTTAACTAGGACAATTCTCTGTCAAGATTGTGGGAGAGAAGGAAGGAGTCTCACTTGTAGCTTTCTTGCTTGCACAATGGGGGAATACACACAAGGGTGGAGGCTGAAAACAGTTTTCCTCTTCTTAGTTGTGTAAGCCAAAAGAACTCAAGTACAAAGAAATAGAAGAACCCTAGATATGGGTCTCAAACCAAACTCAACTAACTAAGGTGGCATACTAACTGAGCCACGAACTAGAGTAGATAAGGATAGCTATCATGTAGCTATTATTCAGGGGCGGTGTACCAACCGCATCTGCAACTGACAAGTCGGTGACATAAATACACAACGGTCACCCTGGCATATCACGAGTGGAGCTCGATATCTCAACACTCCCCCTCGAGCTCAATCCCAATTCCTGCACACCAAGCAGGTCTCTGAACTTGCGCAGCTTCTCTGCGCCCAATGCCTTCGTGAATATGTCAGCTACCTGATCCTCTGTGCTGACATAAACTAGATCAATAAGACCTAGTAAAACCCTCTCTCGCACATAGTGATAATGCACCTCAATGTGCTTTGTTCTAGCATGATAGACTGGGTTATTTGCCAAGTGTATACTACTCATGTTGTCACAATAAATGACAACTGGCCCATCTGTAGACTGATGCATATCATAAAGTAGCTTATGCAACCAAGCTACCTCACATGCAGCCATTGCTGCACCCTTGTACTCAGCCTCTGTGCTCGACAAGGCAACTGTAGGCTGTTTCTTGCTGCTCCAAGTGACTGCAGCACTCCCAAAAGAGAACACATATCCACTGGTAGATCGTCTATCAGAAATACTACCAGCCCAATCAGCATCAGTGTATCCATGCAACTGTATCTGAACCCCAGTCTCATAAAATAGTCCATACTGCAATGTGGACTTCACATACCTGAGTATGCGTCTAGCCGCATCCAAATGTGGTTTCCTTGGAGCCTGCATAAACTGACTTACCAATCCAACAGCATAGCTCAAATCTGGCCTGGTAATAGTCATATAAATCAAGCTTCCTACTACGCGTCTATACATAGTAGGGTCTTCCAGAAGCTCACCTGCATCTGCGCTCAGCTTCACATTCTGCTCCAAAGGAACTGAAATAGGCTTACAGCCTGTCATCCCATATTTGGACAGCATGTCCAATCCATACTGCCTCTGCAAGAGCTGTATCCCACTTGGTGATCTAATCACCTCAATGCCCAAGAAATAACGCAGCTCTCCCAAATCTTTCATCTCAAACTTCTGCTTCAATAGCATTTTCACATGAAGGATATCTTCATCACTGTCACCTGTCATAATCAAATCATCAACATAAATGACAAGTAGCATAATACCTTTCTCTGTTTTTCTCACATAAAGTGAGAAATCTGCCTTGGAAATCTGAAAGCCAATAGTGACAAGATACTGTCCTATCTTGTCAGACCATGCTCTAGGTGCTTGCTTCAAGCCATACAAGGCTTTCTTCAACCTGCAAACAAACTCAGGATGAACAGCATGCACATAACCTGGTGGCTGCTCCATATAGACCTCTTCTTGCAAGTCACCATGCAAGAAGGCATTCTTTACATCCATTTGATGTAAAGACCATTCCTTTGATGCAGCCATAGCAATGACTGCTCTTACGGTTGCCATCCTTGCAACCGGACTGAATGTTTCTTCATAGTCAATGCCATATGTTTGTGCATACCCCTTGACTACTAATCTTGCCTTGTATCTGTTCACAGAACCATCTGCATTGTGCTTCACTTTATAAACCCACTTACAGCCAATTGCATTCTTACCTTTAGGCAAAGGTACCAATTCCCATGTAGCATTTGCTTCCAAGGCATCCATTTCTTCATCCATGGCTTTCTCCCATTTTTCTTTTCCCATGGCTTGCTCAAAAGAAGTGGGTTCTGGTTCCTGTATCACCTTGACCATATATGCATAGTGAATGGCTGTAAATCCATCATATTTCAGCCTATCCACAGGATACCTAACTCTGGTAGACCTGCGCAAAGTGGGTTCACTCCCAGGTGCTCTCAAAACATCCCTGGTCTTCCTTACTCCAGGTGTAACAATAGAGGGGATACCCAACTCATCATCAATGCTCTGTTCTGAGCCACTGGATTCACCATCCACATAAGAGTGACCTGCATTCACATCAAACATGGGCTGATCAACCTTCTCTTTTCCTTTTCGTGATACCTGCATACCACTATCTGCATTGCTTTGAGAAGATTCTCCTGATCTCAATCTGCCTGTCGATGGCGAAGAATGTGAACCACTGCTAGAAGACGCTCCAGGTCCACTAATGTTTTGTGACTGCTGCTGTGAATTCTGTGCAGCATTACCATTTTGTGCATCTACATCATCAATCACATTTATTGGTTTATACCAGCTACTCATCTCATCAAAAACAACATCTCTGCTCACTGTAAACTTACGAGTAGAAGGGTTATAGCATCTATACCCTTTTTGCTGCAGAGAGTAACCAATAAAGATACACTTCTCAGCTTTTGGATCCAACTTGGATCTCAACTCATCTGGCACATGTACATAGGCAATGCAACCAAAAATTTTCAAATGAGAAATATCTGGTTTCCTACCAGTATACCTCTCCTCTGGAGTCATTCCATGTATTGCTGCAGTGGAAGTCCTGTTCATTATGTAGACTGCTGTAGCAACTGCTTCAGCCCAATAAAAATCTGGCAGGTCTTTTTCATTGAGCATGGCACGAGACACCTCTCCAATATGTCTGTTTTTTCTTTCTGCAATTTCATTTTGTTGTGGGGTATAACTGCATGAATATTGCTGCTTTATGCCATGCTCCTGCAGGAACCTTGCAAACTCATTTGAGAGGTACTCTCCCCCTCCATCTGACCTTAGGCATTTTACTTGCAGGCCTGTTTCTTTTTCAACCATAGCTTTAAGAGTTTTGAAATGCCCAAAAACTTCACTTTTCTTTTTCATAAAATACACCCAAACTTTTCTACTATAGTCATCAATAAAACTGACAAAATAATGACAGCCTCCAAGAGATGCAGCTTTAGTAGTCCACACATCAGAGTGGATTAATTCCAATGGCTTCTTACTCTCTTGAACATGTCTAGGAAATGGTTTCCTTGCCTGTTTTCCAAACTGACAGGCTTCACATACCTTATGCATTTCTGCAACCTTGAATTTTGGCAAACCTGCAACAATATTTTGGGCCTGCATTGATTTAAGTCGCTGTACATTAACATGACCAATGCGTTTATGCCAGATATCAATATCTGCAACTACACCGGTCCCATGTGCAAACATTGCTGCACTCAATTCAGACATGTCTGCATCCAATGTAAACATTCTGCCCTTCTTCTTTCCTTTTGCTATCAAGCGACCTTTATTTTTCATATCCTCAACAAAGCATCCATGAGGATTAAATCTGACCTGCAAACCCTGCTCAACCATTTGACCGACAGAAACCAGATTCTTGGTGATATTCGGGACATGAAATACATCGGACAGGTATTTCTTTTTCCCATCCTGCATAGACAAGGGAAATTTTCCAATCTGCACAATAGGATGTGCAGTATCATCACCAGTCTCCACAAATCCTGGTTTTTCCATTTTCCTTGCATCCTCCATCCATTCTGCATGACCTGTCATGTGGTTTGATGCACCTGAGTCAACATACCACACATCGTTGCTTTCTTCTGCATTTGTCACAGAATTGTTCATGTGCTGCACCATAAACAAATGCTCATTTCTGTCATCACCATGTCTACTAGAAGATACATAATTTCCTTGTTGCAGTTTTCCATTCATGATGTCATTCTGCTTTTTATAGCAGTCTTTAGCCATATGACCCATTTTACCACAATAGTAGCATTCAACATTACTGTTTGCATTTTGGCCTCTTTGCCATCCACCACGACCTCTTTGGCTCCCCCTGCCTCTAGAGTTACCACGTCCTCCTCCATAGGACTGGTTTTCTTGAGTTTGCTGCATATTCTGATTTCTACCACGGCCTCCAAATCGACCTCCTCTACCTCTGCCTCTACCTCTTCCAGCATTTGAGTAGAAGACAGCTTCTTTTGAAGTTCCTCCTGAAGAAGATGCACCACCATTTCTCTGCTCCTCAGAAATTAGAAGAGCAATCAACTCCTCAAAATCAGGAAATCTTTCACGGACGGAAATGGATGTCCGAAACTGCGCATAATCCTTTCCTAGACCATTCAAGGTCACGGAAACTAAATCATCATCTTCCACTGGCGACCCAATGGAAGCAAGTGCATCTGCAATCTTCTTCACCTTCATGTGGTAGTCATTGATGCTCATATTTTCTCTTTGCACATTATGCAACTCTTGCTTGAGCTGCATTTTCCTGGCTTGCGTATTTGTGCTATACATTTTTGACAAAGTATCCCATGCCTCCTTTGGCGTACTTGCATCCTGAATATGCACAATCATAGAGTCTGAAATACTGAACTTCAAGACCATGTCTTGAAAAAACTTGTGGACATGCCAGACACTCTCACATCAGTCAAACAATTACAACAATTTTTAGGTTGCTTAAATTGGGTTAATTCCTCGGCACCTAATATTGCAAAATACACAAAGGATTTATATCCCTTATTATGGAAAGACAACTTCCAATGGGATCCTATCCACACTATAGCTGTCCAGCATATAAAGCAGCTCATCAGTCATCTTCCACCCCTAAGGTTGCCCTCTGGACATCCATTGATTCTGTATACGGATGCATCTGATGCCGGTTGGGGCGCATGTCTATGTGAAGAAGAAAAAGAACCAATCACACTACACCCATGCAGATATGCTTCAGGGATATTCTCTCCCACTCAGAAAAATTATCCTTCATACCAAAGAGAAATCCTCGCCATGATTAAAGCCATAAAAGCTTTTTGGTTCTTTCTCGAATTTGTTCCTTTCACTATCAGAACAGACTTAAAGCATGTACCTGCCTACTTGACCAAAAAAGCTCCAAATGAAATAGGGAACAAAAGACTTCTTAGGTGGTCCCTCTTTTTTGATGCCCTTGATGTCACCTTTGAGCACGTACCGGGAATCCATAATATTGTAGCAGACCTACTTTCCCGAAAAACCACCTTGACACACTCAACAGACATGCTGTACAATATTCCTTTACTTTTCCCAAAGCCATTTATTTGTTCCCGCCTAAAGGCTCCAATGTAGCTTTATTGATTCCCTCTCCACTCAACCTCTGAGCGGGAAACCATATGCTCATCTCCATTCACCTATAAAAGGGTCTCATTTGTAACTCTTGTAACATAAGATATAAGCAATCTGAGCATTACTTCAAGAGAGTAAGTCTCAAGCAATACCAAGTCTTCATATTTTCTTGTCTTGACGCTTTCCCTTCCTACCGCACTTCATACTTGCACCACTACTTACTGGTCTATACTCTGTAATCGTTTCATCTGAGCTTTCATCTGTTACGTCCGCTGTCGTTCATTGTTTCCGCTGTGCACTCTGGTGAGTTGGTATCAGAGCAGAGTATTTTCATTCCTATACTTGAGTGAAGTGAGGTAGTCAGTGACATAACGAGGCATAGCTCATTTGTAAGGCATTGAGGCTTTGTGTGTGCCGTGTTGCCGTGTTTCGAGCACTTCCATCCTCTCACGTCCAGTAAACCCTTTCAATGGCTTCCAAGCAAGTCGGGAATGCGTTTTCTTCTGCTTTCAAGCATCTCTCAGAACGCTACAAGTCTCTTGGTAACTCCACAATCATCGTTGATGAAGCTCAACCCAGTTCAAAGTGGATTCTTCCAGAAATTGGTGCATCTCAAATATATGGGAAAAATGGCATCTTCAAATTCAAGGCATCTACCATGTTCATTGAAGACCAAGGTATTTTAACCGTTGGGGACTCTCTTTCAGAAGATCAGCATGTGAATTTGCTATCACTAGTTTATCCCAAAATCCAAAAACAACAAAACAAAAAAGAATATCCATATCTACATCTCGGCTATATTGCCATAGGTATTATTCCTCTGTTTCGTAAAGGATTAAATGCTTCTTGTATGGCAGCAGTCTTAGACACTAGACATTTAGAATTACAAGACATGATAGTAGGAGCTGCAGTATCACCTCTGTCTAATGGTCCAATATTCTTTGAGCTTAGACCCAATTATGTCATAGCAGTGGATGATCCCTATCTTTCAGACCTCTTAATGTTACACATTAGGACCATAGGATTACAAATGAAAGCATCTTCTGCACATCTAGCTATTCAATATAGAATGGTATTTCACTGTATGTCCTTAGCCATCCCTAGAGTAATAGAAGGAGTTAATTCTTCCACAGATAAAGGACAGACTATTATTATGAAATCTGATGAAGTTACTAAGAGATTCCTACCTGACTGTGTTAACTGGTCAGAAATAGAATTACCCACAGAATGGATTCTTGATATAAGCTCTATTAGAAAAAAGGAATTACTCCCTCCAAAAATTATCAAAGTCCAAAATAAAAAAGGCAAAACATTGCTCCTTCCACAAAGACAAAATACTTCAGAACATCCGAAGGACGTGGTTCAACCACAACTAAGGGTTTCTCCTTCTCAGAGAACCAATCTGCTAAAATTCCACACACAGCCTTGTTCTCATGATCAAGTCATACATGGCGTCTGCCAGCATTGTCAAACGCTTAGAGAAACAGCTTCCTCTTCTGTTCTCAATGTCATCCAGACTTTTGAATATGAAGAAAACAACTACAAAGCTGCTCCTTATTTACGTCCTCAGAATGGTCATTCTTGGACACCTGAACTTCAGGCAGCCAATTGGACACATTTGGCCCTTTCAGGACTGATGGAAAAAATGGATTCTCTCTAGCAAACAGCAGATCAACTACTTGTCTTATGTCTGCAGACACAGAAAAATATTATTGTAAAGCAAGCTACTAATGTATCTTCAGCAGTAGTACATACACCAAGCATGGCTACATATTGGTCTACTTTCTCCAATAAACGGCTTCACAAAGGATGGACTTCACACTTTTCTTCACCAGCAACTGGCTCATTGAACATGCATATTTCAAGCAAAGGGAAAGAAAAAGAAATCATACCTACAGGTGAAGGTACTTCTACTCATACTTCTTCTACTGAAAGTCCTAAAGCTACTACATTTGATGCAAATGATTTGTTCTGCTACGAACATCTACAAGATGAAGATAATTCTGAAGATCTCTTACAACAAATCCAAGACATATATTGTCAACCCACTGGTTCATGGTCTCAGACTCCCACGGAGCCTTCATTCTTTCAAAAGACAGTCCAACCTGGCTCTACTGCACTAGAACTATCTGAATACTTGGAATTAATGTTTCCTGACTGGTCAGATTCAGATTATAAATTAGCCTTTGATGATATTGATCTTGACCTAGAAAAGATCAGAAGAGTTCGGGAAGAAAATCTTGTACTTGAAAACATGCCACTGTGCATAGACCCTGAACAAGAAGATGATGAAGACCTTACAAGAAATGTTCATAACAGATTGAACTCTAGATATATGGGGGAAAGCATTCAACAGACACCACCTAATCTACCCACTGTTGAAACACCAGCATGGTATGCTAGGGATCAGGCCTATTTTGAGGAACGAATAGCCTTTACCCTCACATCTTCAGTCGAAGATGGTGACAGTGTGATTGAAGAAGAATTTACACCTATCAATCCACACAGGTCGAAATCTCCCACTAGTATTCTCAGAGCACAGATGAATGCACATCATTCTACTATGCAAACTGCTTCCTTGAATGCAACTACATCTGGATCCACATCCAAAACATCCCACACCAAATTCTATACTAAGATTGGTGTTCCAGAGAAAGTTGGAAACTTCCCTATCTGGTCCATTGATGGAAAAACTCCAGAAGAGATAAAACTACTAATCTACATGATGTATGCCTATGCAGGACAGAAAATAGTGGACAAACCCCAAACTAGCAGGATTGACATCCTAAATGCCATCACACATGGATTTGTCGGAGGTATTAAGCATTGGTGGACATCAATACATCCACAGGTAAAAGCTGCAATAGCACAAAGTCCAGATCCTGTACAGATCTTCTTTGAACTACTACTAGGAGAACTGGTAGGCAACAAACTAGATGATGTACTAGAAGCTCGCGAAGCATTTTTCAAAGCTAAGCTTTGTGACCCTCGCTTGTATAAAGAATATTTGATATATATGCGGGATCTATTGTATGAAGGATTAGGAGCTCATGATAACACTATGAAAGAACATCTTGTGTGCTCATTTCCAGAACCTATCCCTTTCTACTATAAACAGAAAATGAAAAATGAAAACAGAGATTTCACGGATAGTGTTGGCCAGATTATACAGACTATAGAGCAGACAGTGAAAGAAGTTTGCCAGCATCAAAAGATGACACAACTCAACCAGAGATTTCCTCAATCCATCTGCAAGAAAGTATACAAATTTGACATGGATCTAGGATGTGACAAATGTACATGTGACAATACTCCAAGATACAGACATCGTCACCACAGACATCACCATCTCCCCAGGTACCACAGAAACTATTCTCATAGTAAGACTTTTTTCAACAAACAAGATGGTAAATATTCAAAGTATTCAAGATACTCACGAAATTCAAGAAAATCCTACAAATCTGCAAAAGGAAAATCACAGTACACACCAGAACATACAGATGAAACAAAGAAAAAGGAATTGAAATGTTTTATCTGCGGAAGTTCGTCTCATCTGGCGAACAAATGCCCAAAAAAGAAAGAACAGGCAGCCAAAGTCAATATGATGCAACATCACATTGACTATGACAGCTGTTACTCATATGACAGCTATTCTGAAACAGAATACTCATATGATAGTGAGTATGATACTGGTTCTGATCAAGAAAGTGCCAATGAAAGTGACAATGATGAAGAAATAGAGTCATCAGGGACAGACTCTTCCAGCTCAGACATTTCTGGTACCACAGACTCTTCCACCTCATGGCACACTGCTGAGGAAGAAGACAATACTAATGAAGAAGCAGGAACAGAAGAAGATGAAGAAGAAGGATGTGACACTGTTTTTGACGCAACAGAGGTTACGGATGATGACACAATCATTGCACACAATTTTCATCCAGTCAATGCACATAAGTCTTATTTCTCCGGAGGAAGAAAACCAAAACTAATGGCTTCAGCCTTTACTTCCTATCCAAAAGATCTTAAGGGCAAACAAAAGAAAGATGATTCTTCTGAATCATCAGATACTTCTGATACTAAAACAACATCTTCCAAAACCAAAAAAACAAAGGAAAAAATAAGAAAAGAATTTTTCTCTAACCCTTATGATTTGCCCAAACCAGGAACCCTGGGTCCAGAAACAAAAACTCAGGCAAATATGTTCATCCCACATAAATTGGAAAGTCTACATCAGCCAAGGACTGCAACCCAGTTGCTACAATCTACAACAAATGCTACTCGAAATACAGGAGAAGAAATGATTAATGCATTCTTCCAAATGCAACAGGAAATCAAGTCCTTATGCAAAGTGTACATAAGAATTCTCTCTAACCAGAAAGATCTAGCAGAAAGTACAACTGGAATTCTAAGGGAATTACAAGAAATGCCTTCCACCTCTCAAGGAATGCCTACTTCCACAGTACCAGTCAACCAAATCCGAATTCAAAAGGAACGAGCATTCAAAGTCAATGCCCTAGACACAGGTGGACCTATTCCAATGGTATGTGTATAATTAAAAAATATGCCACAATTCTCTTTACATGTTGATGCTCTCTTAGACACAGGATCGAGCCTTACTATTGCTCCATTTGAGCTCTTCCCTAGAAAATGTATAAAGGTTTCCACACCTATTATAGTAGAACTCTCTAACAATAAAAAGATTACACTCATCCATGTAACCCAAGCTTATCTCCACTTTGATAAGATCAAAGTACCTATAGAAATTCAGCTCATGCGACAAATGAAGTATGATCTCCTCATCGGCACGGATATCCTACAACATCTTGTCCCATATACCTTTTGGTCCAACAAATTTGGCATCACCTACAAACATCGGACAGCAAAATTACCTCTTCTTCCTAGGATTGGTCGAACAGTCTACTCAATCACAGAAACAACTGGTCCAGATAAAGCAATTGCCAGAGAATCTTGGCTACAGAAAGAAATGAAAAAGTATGGAGAACAGATCATTCACATGAAACACAGGCTTGAACAGTTCATGCATGAAGATCCAATGATGTACAAGGAGAAAAGACAGAAATATGCAATTTCTCTACCCATACAGCCAAATGCAATTCCTACCAAGGCAGTACATCCAGGTATGAAGGAAGAAGATTTAATGCGCTGTAAAGAAGAGATACAATCTCTGCTCGAAAAGGGATTGATTGAGCCTACAAATTCCCCTTGGGCATGCCAAGCTTTCTATGTCAACAAGCACTTCGAACAAAAACGTGGCAAGAAAAGAATGGTTATAAATTATAAACCATTAAACAAATATCTCATTGGCCATGGTCATCCTATCCCTCTAAAAGATCTCTTGCTAAAGAGGATTAAAAAGGCTAATGTATTTAGCAAGTTTGATCTTAAATCTGGATTTTGGCAATTGCCCCTCAAAAAGGAAGACAGAGAGAAGACAGCCTTCTGTGTCCCCCATGGACACTACCAATGGACAGTCCTTCCTTTCGGCATTAAAGTAGCACCCACTAAATTCCAAGAGTGGTCTGATGCAATTTTTGGGAATTTTCATTTCTGTCTCACATATATAGATGACATTCTAATATTCTCTGAAACTATTGAAGATCATCTGGATCATTTATCCAAGGTAGCTACTGCAGTTGAAGCCTCAGGCATGGTATTATCACCAACCAAGTCCCTCATGTTTCAATCTACTATTGATTTTCTTGGTATAGAAATTTCACAGGGACAAATCAAACTTCAAGACCATGTCTTGAAAAAACTTGTGGACATGCGGGGATGATACGCAGCATGACATTATGCATACAAGTACTATTCCATTGATGATGCATGGTGACAAGAAAAAGAGTCTCTAAGATGTGTTACATGTACCCTCCATAACCAAAAACTCACTTTTTGTGGGACAAATGGCTGAACAGAATCTACAAGTTAGACTCAATAGAGATGGATGCTACATTGAAGAGTATGGTCAAGGATGAGAACTCATTGCTAAAGGCAAAAGAAATGGTAGGATACTTACATTGGATACAAAAATTCCAACATTGAATGCTACTATGTACTCACATGACAATGCTGCAATAAGGGACATTGAGATATGGCACAAAAGGATTGGTCATGTAAATATTCAAAAGCTAAAGAATATGCAGTGTAAGAAAGTTGTAATTGGACTCCCTAATTTCAAGCATGTGGAATTGGAACATGTATGTCAGTCATGTCAATTTGGGAAGCAATCAAGGCTTCCATTTATGAGGCATGTAAACACTACTACCAGACCATTACAGCTTGTACAATTGGATGTATGGGGACCCTCACAGAATGCATCTCTTGGGAGATCACGTTACTATGTGTCATTCATAGATGGCTATAGTAGGTACACATGGTTGTATGTGCTGAAGCACAAGAGTGATGTCATGGATACTTTTTAGGACTTCAAGAGACATGTGGAGAAGGAATTGGCTTGCTACATCTCATGCTTGAGATCTGATAGTGGTGGAGAATATGTCTCTAAAGACTTTGATCACTTCTTGGCAGCTCATGGGATTAAAAGGCAATTGACATGCAGGTACACACCACAACAAAATGGTGTGGTAGAAAGGAAAAACAGGGTGATCATGGAATTGCCAAGAGCCATGTTGAATGAGAAGAGCCTACCAAATGCATATTGGGCAAAGGCTATAATGATTACAGTGTATGTCATGAATCGTACACCAATAGCAAGTATACATGAGGTGACTCCTCATGAGAGGCTTTATGGGATAAAGCCAAACATTAGCCATCTTAAGGTCTTTGGATGCTTGGCATATGTACATGTTCCAGATGAAAAGAGGAAGAAGCTTGATCCAAAGGCAAAAAATGCCATCTTTATTGGGTATGCACAAGATAGGAAAGCGTACAAATACTACAATCCTTCTACACATGAGACATTGGTCTCAAGAGATGTATTTGATAAGCTGAAATCATGGCATGAGAAGAAGACCATTTTGATGAATGATGATGATGTTTGTTAGGAAACTTATGTACATGCAGGTACAAATGAGAGTGCAACAAATTTTGGGCCTTGTAAAGATGCTACTACATCAGTCAGGTAGATTGAGGAATTCAACATCTTTGTCCGTTGACAAGGGTATGTCAGTAAGGGGGAGAAATGTGGATAAAGGCAAATGCAAACTTGATGATGTTACAAGGCCACTCACTTGTGGTTATGCTTCACCTGGCATTGACAGTTTGGATAGTGAGTTTGGTATTCCATTAGTTGTGACTCTTGATGTGAGACATGGATATGTACCACCTCATGAGAGAGGTGATTGAGTGGCAAGATGGATCCTTTATGTGGGAAATTAAGGTCTACTACCACCATTGTCAACGACTTCTTATTAGGATTCCTATTGAGTTTAGCGAGGAAGGAGGGATTGTGCCTGTTATACATCCTCTCTCTTGGCTTGATTTTGATTATCATAAGTACGAGTGAGCTGATTATTATGGCATGGCCTATCAATGAAGCCTAGTTTATACTATGTATTTTGATTGAGCTTCTAAGGGGCTTGCTAAACATGCGAGTGTTGGTGTGGTCATTAAGGATCCTTGTCGTAGGGTTGTCATGAAGATGGGAGTCTATTTAGGACCCTCTTTTATTAATAATATGGCAAAATACAAGGCCTTGATCATGGGCCTAAATGTAGCCTAATGATGTGGTGGTATTCACCAATTATTGGTTAAAGGTGACTCGTAGTTAGTAATCAATCAACTAAATGAGACCTATGGTGTATGAGATCCCATCTTACGAATGTACCATCATGCAACCTTGGATGTGTTGCATATCTTTGAGATGGTGACTTGTCAGTTAGTTCCTCGACAATGGAATCACTTTGCGGATTTCTTGGCTAACTATGCTTTTGTGGAAGATGTCTTTTTCAATTGTGGTCTAGGGGAGCCCTTGCAATTACCTCCTAACATTAGTCTTGGACTACTTTGGGGCCTTTTTGCTAACACCTCATATTTTAGCCGCCGATGGTTAGTTTGGGTTATGAGTCAAGGTAGCAAGTGAGAACCTTCTTACTCTGTCATGGATGCATATGATTGTGTATCACCGATGGTTAGTTTGGGTTATGAGTCAGGTAGTAAGTGAGCACCTTCTTACTCTGTCATGGATGCATATGATTGTGTATTGTCATATTCATCGAACACCCCTTGCTATTTATGCAAGGGGTTAGTTAATAACTTGATGCACTTAGTGTAGGGCCTAAGAGGCCTTATCCTTGGTCGATTTGTGCTTTAGTAGAGTAATGTTAGGAGCTGCTGATGGTTGGGTTATGAGTCAGGTAGCAAGTGAGCACCTTCTTACTCTGTCATGGATGCATATGACCGTGTATTGTCATATTCATTAGACACCCCTTGCTATTTATGCAAGGGGCTAGTTAATAACCTGATGCACTTGGTGTAGGGCCTAAGAGGCCTTAGCCTTGGTCGGTTTTGTGCTTTAGTAGAGTAATGTTAGGACAAAGGGATTGTTCTAGTAATACGCTATGTTGAATGAGAGTAAAATGTTTTATTTCATAAGGCCAAGAGGGTAGTCTCTGTCGAATGCCAATGTTTTACTTCATAAGGCCAAGAGGCCTATTTTGTTGGTTGTGAAATGTCTCTTTAGGACAATAGGGCCATATGTCTGTTTAAGGTGTGGGTATGTTTAAAGGTTTTCTATTTTAGTGATTGCATCACACAGGTTGGGCGAAGTGCTTGGAGGGAGCCTTTGCTATTGCGGAGAAGCTTCTAGTGGGCTATTCTAGGTGGTATCGTTGCCTTTCTGAGTTTTTCCCTTAAGCTAATAACGTTAAATGTGTATGTAGGGGTTATTTTCTTTTCTTTTGTGGGGACCAACAATCAAGGCATGAAGTCCTAGGGGTTTGGTTTGATATATTTGGGGGAGATTTGAGTAGTTGTTTACCTCTTGTTTTAGGACATTACTAGGCATTAAAGACCTATGATAGAGGGTAGTCCTTGTGACCCTGTCCTTCCTATTGACTAGGCAACTGTCCTAGGAGTCCCTGCTAGTGTGAGAGGCAGTTAGAGAAGCTTGCCAAAATAGCAAGAAAGAAAAGAAAGTTCTGAATATATCTAAAGATAAAAATTATAGAGGTGTGTAAAAAGAGGTTCTAAACCCTCAATAAGAAAAGGAAAAGAAAAAGGAAGAAAATTCCTACAAGTAGTTGATTATCTCATTGCTGAGGCTTGGTAGGTTCCTAGGGATGAGTCACAGACTCGAGGCCCGATGCATTGTCTTCCTAGGGGTAACAGCTAGCCGAAAAAAAATAGGAAGGTTGAAGTGAAAACAAAAGTGAGTGAAAGAAAAGGATTAAGTGTCACCTCGCGAGAGCTTGGTAGGTTCTTGGGTGCCGAGTCAGGGCCTGAGGCCGATGCCCTGTTCTCCTTGGGTCACCCTATGCTTAGCTCCCTCAATCCGTTTCCCCTCACTGCACTTTTTTTTCCCTTTTTAATAAACACGCTTCATGGGATGGGTACGTAAAGTTCTCTTAGCTGAAATTGTTGGTCAAAGTTATGGTTAGGTCCTGATTAGATTTTTATGGTATTATGGTTTGCTTATGTGCTACGATTACGGGTGCGGTTTGAAGTTTTTCTTTCTTTTTTGCCTGATATAGGGTCTTGGGTGCCTGTTTGTTGCATTGCATGAAGTTTTCGGTCGTATATGTGTAGCGATCATGCTGAATTTTTTCTAGGATGTGGGTTGTTTGGGGTGGTAAATTGGTTAGCTACGTCTGTATGTGTACTTATTTTTTTCTAGGATGGTGTTAAAAGGGGTGGCCATTGATTGGAGTACTTACCTGCTTACAAAGATGGACCAACATTTTGTCAAAGTAACCAGAGGAAATATCACAAATGTCACTTATGGTTCCTATCTATATGCTTTCTTGACATACTCAGGCCTTAAGAAGGGTGTGCTTCCACCTCCTCCATCTGATCCAATATCTCCCCCTCCACCTTCAGAAGAGTCAGAACCTATTGACAAAGAGGATCTTGATTCCCCTCCTCCATTGGTCATTCAACGGAAGCGCTTGAAGCGTGTGGCAGATAAAACTTGCTCAGTCATTCCTTCAGTCACAATTCCTACTACTTCTAGCAGTGGCCTCCCTGCCTACCTTACATGTAACAATTTATTCAAGGCGCATAGAGAGGGTTCTTTGGAAATATCAGTCCCTTCACTTAGCAGTTTAGTGTCAGGAGATACTATTCCATTCCTTTGTAATGATATCCAAAGTTCGATTGAACTCTCAGTGAGACAGTCTGTGCTCAATAGCTGTATGCTTCTTTCTATGAAGAACTGATGCAGTCCAAAGACCAGTTGCATAAGGCAACCACAGAGTTAGCCTCTGCTAAAGACACATTTGCAAATCTATTTAAGCAGATGGAGCAGCGAACCCAAATGATTGAGACCCAGAGAGAAGAAATATCTTCTTTGAAGATTCGGTTAACAGAAGCTCAGTCAGAGGTCACTAGAGTCTCAGAGAAAAAGAAAATGATGTCCAAAGAAGCTCAAGAGTTTCAGACTCTTTTAGATGCAAACTTGTCAGCTTTACAGATTGCTCATAATATAGTGGAATCATAAGCTTCCCAGATTAAGCACTTGCAAGACCAACTAACACAGTCATGGCCCATTCCTCCAAGCCCCAATGTTCCTATGATTCCTTCTATCTCTAAGCAGGACTTGGCAGTTCTCCAGAGACAGACCACATTGTGTCTATTGTTTCAAGATAAAGTGGAAAGATTGCAGTCCATGATGGATTTGTTATGGTCTACATTTGAGCACTTTTAGGAGTATGTTCCTCTGGACCATTCTTTCTTTGTCCACTATCAGTTGCAGAAGTTGGCCTTCTATATGAAGCTTTCAATGATGGATCTTCCTCTTCCAGAGGATGGTTGGAGTGGGGTTTGGTCTTATGAGTTGCTGACAAAAGTAGTCTGTATGGTGTTTGAAGATTCTGTGACGACAGATACCTTGTTGCTGTCATACATGTATCTACGAGGTGATCTGCTGATTTCAGATGATGTAGATTTGGCCTGGTATGTGGGGGATGTGGTTTTGCAAGCTGTTTTGTATGTCAACTATTTGGAGTTGAGGATAGCCGACATGTTCCAGTGTTATTCTTCAAAAGTGGCTACTTGCCCTGTCAATGATTGATTCTGTGGTCCTGAATCAACATCAGAATACAGCTTCTACTTATGCGCAGAGCACTAACCAACTGAGGGTGGATCTCCTAGCTTGTCTTTCCAAGAACCATCCATTTGATTCATCCTTTTTTTATGCCTATTAGAGATGATCTGTTTTAGGTCCCTCTATTCCTAGCCTATTATACTACCAACAAATGGCTCATCGCTATGATACTTATTTTTCCCTTTATCAATCTAACTCAGCAGCTATCTTACCTCTTCTTTTTCAACCTCAGGGTTTTCCTCGAATTCCTATATTTACCTATTGTTCTTTCATCAAAGATAGAGTATTTTCCCCTTCTCCACCATGCTCTTCTCCATCTATCCATATAACTTCTACTTTTCATGTTTATCAATGGACACCTTTCCTAACTGATTCACTTAAATTTTCAGCCACTCCTTCTTTAGCCTATTCCTCCTTTTATGATTTTTCCTACCCATCTCTTTATCCTCTTTTACTTATTCCACTTTCATCTCCTACCACTTCTATGTCTCAACCCCCTCAGTTGGTTAGTGAGTACGAAGGATTTGATCAGTAGATTCCAAGAAGAAGAGGATGGAGCTCGATTGATTTTCTTATGGGACCACAGATTAACTGGCCATTAATTCTAGGGGACTGGACTACTGCTAGTCAAGCATACCAGAATTACCTTCATTTTGCTCACCAATATTCACAATCTCTAGATCCTTTAGTGAGATTGACATCTCATTTTGCTTGGTATCTAGCATACATGCATAGGCATTCCCATAATGATTAAAAGGCCATTCCAAAGCTTTATATGAATGTCAATGCGAACATTGATCCCCAACAGTTGGATGTCCTCTATTTTCATGCCCTATGTCTACCTAGCAGATACCTTGTTTTGCTAGAAAGGATGTGCTGCCTGCAGTTCTTTCAAAATCCTCCCAAGACATTTGTGGATGAGTCCTTCTCCATGGATCGTTTTCGAAACCACCAAGCCTTCAAAAGGGATCACCTTCATTGATGCCTTTGCAATGTATTTTGGATGATTCTTAATTATATATATCTCTCTTTTTGGAGGTGTCATTCAGATGGTTGTGTTAGTGTTTGTGTGTATTGTAATAATTTGTGTGTGATGAGTTCGTGCTGGTTGAATAATTTGTTCGAGAGCTCTTTTCAAACTATTGATGGTGGATGGAACGCCTATGGTGGAAAGCTGAAGAAGAACCTCTTATATCCTTTACAAATTTGCTATGACTTTTAATTGATTATCAGATGAGTTAACAAATAATGAAATTTTTCCTTTAGTAGTATTTTTTCTAGAGATACAGGTGATAAGTTGGGGTCGTGGTTAAGAGAGATTATTGAAGATCCTACGGAAGATAAAATTGAGCTCTTTAGTGAACTTATATTCTTCTTTTCCTTAGGTCGCAAGGACGCTTCCTTTCTAAGTGTGGGAATATGTTGAGAGTGGAAAAAGACTGAAATTTTGACTGATTTTTGTTGTTTTTGAGGTCTGAATGATTGATTTTTGATGGATTTAGAGTGATGTATGGTTGATAATGGAAGTGTTTGAGAGTGTTTTGGATGATATTGATTATGTTTTGGAAGTTCATGATGATTTTTAGTAGAGATATGAAGCTCTATGACGTTCTGATAGGTTCTATTGAGGTTTTGATTGGTTCTGTATACCTTCTGTATAACTTCTGTTTTGTTCTGATTTTCTTCTGTATATGAAGCATGGATTGATGAATGATGAAGATTGAAATCTTTTGGAAGTTTATTGAATAGTTTTTGATAGTTTGGAATGGTTTTAATATGAGTTATGAGGTTCTGATGACCTTCTGTAACCCTCTGTAAACCTTCTGTAGAGCCTCTATCTCTGCTCTGTACTTGTTCTGTATCTGCTCTAGTACTATAGTGTACTATTCTGTAGATCTTCTGTAAGTGTTCTGTAGAATGTATGTGTGACTTTGGAAAATTTTTCTAACTTTTGGAAAGGATGAATCTAAGTTCAAAAGAGCTAAAATAAATGGAAGAAGCAGTTGCTGAAGATTGAAGAGAAGACTGAGTGATAGTGACAGTAGTGAGCTATGAAGAGACACTGTAGTGGCTCTGGTACCTCTTCACATCAAACATACCTCTTGGGAGGTGTATCCACGACCTAAGAAGGATTATTGAGAGTCATTATTAGAGTATTGTAGTGAGGAGATGATGTACTATTGAGAGAGAGAGAGAGAGAGAGAGAGAGAGAGAGAGAGAGAGAGAGAGAGAGAGAGAGAGAGAGAGAGAGAGAGAGAGAGAGAGAGAGAGAGAGAGAGAGAGAGAGAGTCAATTCTATCAAAACAGTGTAACTGTATATGAGAGATTGAGAGAGAAAACTATGAAGACATTGAAGATGAATACTATGTGATTGATTTCCATTCAAAAATGGTTTATTCTTTTGTGTTCATTGTTCTATTGATGGATTCTATGAAGATGTTGAAGATTATGGTTGATTCTATCAAATTCGTGGGAGATACCTACTATGATGCTGCATGAAGATTTGCTATTTTCTTTGTTTTGGTCATCAAAATAATGAAATAAAAGCTTGTTGATGTTACAAGATAGATTTTCTTGTAGTAGAATCCCCTTTTCATTGGTGTTCCTCTTGGGGCTCCACCAATGTTGCTTTAAAAACCTTCAATCCTCACTCCTTGAAGGTATTCCACTAATCTTGAATCCATAGAAGCTCTATTAGTTGAATCTTGGTTAATCTTGTTGAATGTCTTTAATTTCTTCTAAAAATATTTAGAAGGAGTCCCTAGCTGAAACAACGAAGAAACTTGAAAAAATCAAAGAGAAATTGAAGCTTGCAACTGCCTAGGGTTTGCAGAGATTGGGGAAGAAGTAGAATGTCAACAATGCTTTTGATTTCTTGAAGCTTTATTTTGCCAATAGCTAGATCAATCACATTGGAGTAGATCAAAGATAAAATTGATGAAGAATAGAGCTGAAATCAAGCCAAAAAATGTGTTGCATTTTTTAGGCCTATTGTGGGCAACATGGTAGATCTTCTTAATTAGCCATTGGTTGTTTGGCATATTGGCCATGAAGTAAGGAAGCTTTCTCAAAGGTGTTCTTTTGTCACAAAAAGCTAGGGTTGAGAGAGAATAAGAAATCTGTGTTGAAAAATCCATTGAAGCTGCAGGAAAGCTTGAAGAAAGAGGAAAGAAAATCCTTATTTTCAAAAGTAGTCATGACTTATTATTGTTTCTCTAACCCTGTTCTCCAAAATGCCTTTCAAAATGACTGGAAATTGATCCACGACCTACTATTTTAGGCACAATGTTGCCAAGCTTATCCAATAATCTTATGTCAAAGCTCCCAAAATAGTCTATGCTTCATATAGATGACTTGCAAGTACCTCAATGTGTCTCATGTACTTGCTATGTTGGATTTTCTAAGGTGAAAATAGGAAAAATGGATATGGAAAATGAAGAAATCAAATGGACCAATGGTCTAGGCTCTAATACCACTTATAAAGAAGAAGACTAAGATGAGAGAGAAATTCAACAAAGGGAGAGAAATTTTAGTTTGAGGAGAGAGAAAATTTGAAAGTAGAGAGATAAAGACAAAAAGAAGAGAGAGAAAGGAGAGGAAGCCATAGATGGTGAGCAAGAAGCTTAGAGATGAAGAGGATTTGTATTACTTGCACGAATCATCCATAAAATAATTCCCTTACATCTTATATACTTGTGCCAACTTGACAACAAGTGTAATATCTCTCTAATTATGTATACATGATCTTTTTATAAATAAATAAGTTAAAATTTTATTTAAAATTTAACAAATATCAATTTTAAATTCAAGATGATTGGAAAAGATTTCGACATGAAAGATTTTGCAAAATTTCTCATTAAATTCCAAAAAGATGTGAAAAGTCTTTTAGGATAAGGTAAAATTTTTAGAAATTTTGAATAATTGAGAGAGAGAGAGAGAGAGAGAGAGAGAGAGAGAGAGAGAGAGAGAGAGAGAGAGAGAATGGGGGGAAGGGAGAGAGGGAGAGAGAGTTGACCCTTTTTTTCTCTAAAAAAGGGCAAGGTTTTGTCTTTATTTGCCTCTAATGGGGAGAAATTTTTTTAGGGTTTTTTGTTTGTTTTAAATCTATTTTCTCCCCCTGATAAAAGAGGACGGAGAATCATGTGTGTGTGTGTGTGTGTATGTGTGTGTGTGTGTGTGTGTGTGTGTGTGTGTGTGTGTGTGTGTGTGTGTGTGTGTGTGTGTGTGTGTGTGTGTGTGTGTGTGTATGTGTGTGTGAAGAAGAAATTAACATATAAGTATAAAGCTTATTTAATTTTTTCTTAAAATAAATTTTAAATTTGAAAGGAAAGGAAAATATTTATACATTTAAATTTTGTATAATTTCTCATTAAATTTCAAGAAATTATGAATGATTTTGAATTAATAAAATAATAATAATGAATTAGAATAAGGTAGAAAAGTTAGCACAATAAATCAAGATAATGAATTGCAAAAGAGTATAAATATTTAGGATAACTTAAGAAATTTGACAATAGATCAAGAAACTTTGAGATAGATAACTATAACTAATTTTTAAAAAGTAAAAATAAATCTAAATAATATTATGATAATTAATAATACTTTAATTTAATTTAATAAAAATTAAATCATCATAAAGGATTTTAAGTTAACTAATTATAAAATATATTAATTTGAGCTTATATGAAGATATATGAAAATATATGAATGCAAAAGAACTCAATGATATGTGTACGAGGCGGTGAAAATAAGGGATAGTCACACCCAATTTTGTTGGAAACTTTTGGGTGCGTTACAATTGATCTCTCATTATGGGTATCCCCTTTACAAAAGCCTTCATGATACCTTTCACATTAAGTGTCTCTCTACTAGAATCCTCTTGTATATACTTTGGATTTAGACATAGTTTCTCATATTCTTCTCCTCTTGTTGTTCAAGATTCATATGTTTTATGATGAGGTCATCCCCATCATTGTGAAAACCATTATATACATCTAAAACATCATATTATAGCATCGATACTTCCTTATAGATATGGTAATATAACATCATCCAACTGTTTAGAAAATTGATCTCCCTAAAATCACTACAATACATCAAAGGGCAGTGTTTTTGCTCATTCATGAGCAAATATGCATGACAGTATGGCAATATATGTAGATCAAGAATTGCTACAATATATATATCAAAGTATCTACTCTCATGGCACTTGTTGCATACAATAGCAACCGACAACAAACTAAAAATATATAAAATTTATAATATGTAACCTCTATCAAACAACTCGTTGCCATTGCTTTGATAACATGTACATAATATTGCTACACTCGATACTACAAGCCTTGACCTATTATATAGGTTTTGAATGACATGTGTAGAATTATAGAAACAAGATGAAACTATAATTAGGGTAAGATGGACAACTAGCCAGATTGGCCTTTATCCCAACATAATGAAATTTTTGAATTAGTATTTTGGAGCCCCGAGAGGAACACCAAAGAAAAAGGGAATTCTCTTGCAAGAAAATCTATCTTGTAACATCAACAAGCTTGTTTATCATGTTTCATATTATCACAATGAAGAAAAGAACACCAGGCACAACAAATCTTCATGCAGCATCATGTAGATCTCCCACGGTTTTTAATAGAATCAACCATATTCTTCAATATCTTCACAAAATCCATCTATAGAACAAAGAAAGCAAAGGAATACACCATCTTTGAGTGGAAATACATCACATAGTATTCATCTTCAATATCTTCATAGTCTTTTCTCTCAATCTCTCATATACAATCACTCTGTTTCAGTAGAATTGGCTATCTCTGACTCTCTCTCTCTCTCTCCATCAATAATACATCATGTCCTCACTACAATCTCTCAAAATCACACTCAATAATCACTCTTAGGTCGTGAATACCCCTCCCAAGAGGTATGTCTGATATGAAGGGTCACCAGAGCCACTACAGTGTCTCTTCACGGCTCACTACTGTCACTTCACTCTAGTCTTCTCTTGAGTCTTCAGCAGCTACTTCTTTCAGCTCTTTTGCACTTGTATTCACCTCTTTCCAAGGCTAGAAAACTTTCCCAAAGTCACACATACATTCCACAGAACACTTACAGAAGCATACAGAACAGTCTACAGAACAGCTACAGTACAGAACAGAACAGAAACAGAACAGAACAGAAACAAAACAGAACAGAAACAAAACAGAAGCATAAGCTCTACAGAAGACCTACAGAAGGTTACAGAAGGTCATCAAAACCTCATAACTCACTCTCAAACCATTTCAAACTCTCACAAACCATTCAATAAACTTTCACAATATCTCATTCTTCATCAATCAATACTTCATCCCTCCTTACAGAAGACAATCAGAACAAAACAGACCAAAACAGAACAAAACAGAAGGTATACAGAACCATTCGGAACCTATCAGAACATCACAGAACCATCAACAAACATCATGAACTTCCAAAACACAATCAATATCATCTAAAACACTCTCAAACCACTTCTAAATCAACCAATCATCCCATAAAATCAACCATTCAGCTCTTAAAAACAACAAAAATCAGCCAAAAAACAAGTCATTTCAACACTCAACATATTTGGACTGTCAACAAATAAAGATTGACAAAATCATATGCCTAGTGAAATGCAACCTCTAGACATACCTTATCAAAACTGGAAACTAGTAGTATAGATTTCATCACAATTCTATATATTCCTACAAGGGAAGGATATAATGCCATCTTTGTGGCAGTTGATAGATTTGCTAACATGGTCCACTTCTTTCAAATTGGAAAATATGGATATTTCATTGAATGTAGCAAAACTATTTGTGAGATAGATTTGCTAACATGGTCCACTTCTTTCAAATTGGAAAATATGGATATTTCATTGAATGTAGCAAAACTATTTGTGAGATAGATTTGCTAACATGGTCCACTTCTTTCAAATTGGAAAATATGGATATTTCATTGAATGTAGCAAAACTATTTGTGAGATAGATATTTTGTTTGTATGGCATGCCTAAATGTCTTGTATCAAATAGGAATTCAAAATTCACTTCTAACTTTTGGCATTTAAATTCAATGGGACACAATTGAGAACAAGCATTGCATTTCATCTAGAAATTGATGGAGAAATTGAAAGGGTTAATCAAGTCTTGATGGTATGCTTAGGATTCATGTCAATGAGAAACAAAATAACTAATTTTCTGGTTTGTGAATTTGCAGTTCTTGGCATACACCAAATATAAATGACTCCTATAGCAATGCATAGATATAATTGTGTAACTCCTATTCATTTCTCTAATAGGTCAAATACATTAGAAGTTTCTAAATAAATACTTGAAAAGATGGATGAAAAATTGGGCAAGGTCAAACAACACATTGAAAAGGCTTAGTAGAGACAAAATAAATACTATGAAAAGTGCAAAAGACCATTAGATTTAAATGAAGGTGATATGGTTTTCTTGAGAGTTGAACCCCATTAGATTTAAATGAAGGTGATATGGTTTTCTTGACAGTTGAACCTCATTAGATTTCTCCAACAACAAAGCTCCTCATTACTTATGCAAAAGCAATTTCAAAATTTATTGAGTCTACTTTTGTTAATAGTTAAAATTGATCTAATAAGGTTCATGCACTACGAAAGTCATGTCAAAAGTTGCTTTCATAGAAATAATCCAATTCTTGGAATTATCTTCATGTTTTGTAGAAAATTTCCATAATTTAAAATAGAATTGAATTACCTACATATAAACTCAAATTGCCATCCAATATGAAGGTTTATCATGTTTTTCATCTAAAGAGGGAGATAACGAGCTGAGATTGTCATGTTGTGAACAAGAGCTATGGTCCTTTGAGAAGCTAGGAATAAAATAAGACCATTGAAGAAAACATATAAGAATAATAATATTTTAAATAATTAAGATGATGTAAGACCAAGGCTTATAAACATGTAAATAAATAAAGTATTCAAAAACTAGCCTCAATAGAGCCTAAAAGGAGAGAGCAAAGAGTTATTTTTTTAAGATATCATTTCCATTTGCATTATTAAAGGTTTTATAAGAAATCTTACTCTCTTTATGCATTCCTATGCTCTATTTTGGAAGAAGCAAGTTGTACCAACCTGATTGGAAGAAGTAAGAAGATTGATAAGATAATTAAAATGTAAATGCATTTATGATTTTAGAAGTCATTTTTATTGGTATAAATCCTTCTCTTTGTTTTCTTCCTTTATTACTATTGCTTTTGCTCTTTTTATGTATTTGCATGGTATATTTGGAAGAGGCTTTCTATGTCAATGTCAATTGGAGTAAAAGAAGCAATATGTAAGAAATCAAGAAGTTTTTTTCATTATCATAGGGCTTTTTTCTTGTTTCTTATTATTTTTCTTATTCTTTTTGTGTATTTGTATGCTCCATTGGAAAAATTTTGGCATGCCAATTGGATTTTGGCATGCTTGCATTGTATGTGTGGAATGACCGCCTTGGGTTGGTCTAACTCAAGAAGCCTAGGAGTTGCCCCATTGAGGGACAATGTGAATAATAGATTGACAAACGTGAATAGTGAAAAAAGGAAAACATGTGCAATCTAGGAATTGTATTGCATTTACATTCTTCTTACTCTATTAAGCCTACATCACTATTAGACACTTGTATCAAGAAGTCTAAAGAAGTCCTTTCAAGAGTGGATTTCATGATTTCCACATACAACTTCAAATGGATACACAACAATCTAGAAATCTAGGTGATGTATTGGTTACAATATCAATGGGAGGGACAAAGGCTAAAGATTTCTCTCCAGCTTTGATAATGTCCACAAAGTGCAATATGGAAAGGTTGGAAAGAATTATGTGACTGTACAACCAATGCGATTAGTGAGTCCCTTTTAGCAAATGCTTGTGTATGAATATTTGGATAGAGCTTGACAACTTCGTATGACTATTGAGGAAAAGTAGAAACATTGTGAGCTATTGTTTAGATATCAAGAAGGATATAAAAAGTTTATTGGAAGTAATGGTAAAATCTTGGGCAAAAAAAGACATCACATTATACTTGGCAAGTACAAGGTTTAGATGCTTTATCTAATAATGACTTTTTTCATGGTCCTAACCAGATTAACTAGATTTTTTCCTTGTGCAACATATTTTGTAAAGATAGAGGGCATACTTTGATGTTAATTATGGGCCATTGTCAATATAGAATAAACAAGGCATGGAGAAGTCCTAATACAAGTAAGAACATTCTACTTTAGAACACCAAGACGTGGTGGGACAAGAAAAGAAAAATTGCTTTGTGAAATGTTCAACACTTTTTATAGAAGACAACGTTGACATATAAAATCAATTAGTAGTATAGAAAATTTTGAAGAAACCACATAAGACTAAAATCTTACTCAAGATGGAGCTTCTCACATTATTTTGTATAAGACACGTGATTCTAAAATCAATTAGTAGTATAGTAACTTTGTATAAGACATGTGATTCTAATCACATTATTTTGTAGAGAAGTCACTCAAGTAATATTTTCTATTGTGACAATCAAGGTTGTATGGTACATATGATTTTATTATTTTGTAATGTTTAGAGGTCAAAGAGCCATTTTCTTTTGCTAGTTTGTGTTTATCCATCTTTTTATTTGTCTTTGTAATGAATGAAGCTGAGAGGGGAGAGAAGAAGAGCTTAAGAGAGAAAAAGAAAGCAAGAAGAAGAGAAAAGAAGACTAAAAGAGGAGATAGAAAGATAGAAAAGAGGAGAGAAGGAAGGAGGAAGCCATGGAAAGTAGAGACGAAGGTGAAGAGTATGTTCTTGATAATAACTCCTTGCCCTAATCTGGGGCTCTTACACCTTATATACCCCAATCAATGTGATTGGGTGTCTAACCCTTAGTTGGTGTGTATCCCGCTTGTTACAATCCATCTCCACCATGAAGGTTTTTGCCCTAAAATACAAGGAGAAGTAGAGGAGACTGATGGGTGGGCTAAGGGAGGGTTGTAGAGTACTACTCTAAGCCCTTTTACAATGAAAAATGGGGGGGTAAAGACTAGGGACATGACTAGGGACAGCATGCTATCCAGGACCCGGCTTGTTGAAGTAAATGGATCATAACTTTTGATAGGCTACTCCAAAGGGGCATACCACATGTCAAAACAGAGCTTATGACGAGTCTTTTCATCCTGTAGGATGCACATGCCTGAGATTTGGATAAGTACAAAACTGTTCTAAAACAATGTGCAGTCTGCAGGAAAAGGGTGGTCAAATGGGGCATGACCGGCTAGTCTTCATGCCGTGGGGCCTCTTGGAGGTAGGGGAATTCATTGAAAATGGTTTCCGGGGCACCAAGAGGCTTCTTCCAAGGGTAGGCCTTGCCATTTGATGAGGTATTCTTTAATGGATTGGGACCATAAGTGCTTATCTCGCTGTGCCCAATAATTGCTTCAAGGATATACTGAGTGATGCCTTCTTCATCTATGGGAGAAGTTCTTCCACATAGTCCACTGAGGAGTCCATGAAGGGTTTCAGATGACTGACATGAAGCACATTGTGGATTTTGGTGGTAGAGGGAAGTTCTAAGTGGTAGGCCAAGTCATCAACTCTCTTCAGAATCCAGTATGGGCCATAGAAGTGGCAAGCCACCTTCTTACTGCTACCCTCTTTGAGAGTCTAGTAGCAGGACTTAGGCATTTTCAAAAGGACCGATTCCCCTTCCTAGAATTCCAAATGCCTTCTTTTCTCATCAACATAGAGTTTCATGTGTGTTTGGGCCTTTTGCAAGTTCACTTCACATTGCTGAAGTAAGGCTTGCATGTTATCCAACTCATCCTGACTTTGAGGGTTGATCTTATCATTAAATAAGATTGTGGGGAGAGGAACCTTATACCCATATAAGGCCTCAAAAGGGGAAAATCCAATACTAGAGTGTGTGGAGTTATTATATGCAAACTCAGTCAAGTGGAGCCATGTATCCCAATTGTGTTGTACATCATGGCAAAAGTGCCTCAAATATGTCTCAAGCCATTTGTTCACTCTTTCAATCTATCCATCAGTCTCAGGGTGGTATGCAGTGGATGGAGCAAGCTTGGTCCCCATGGAGGTGAAAACTGTCTACCAGCAGTTGCTCATAAAATTTGCATCCCGATCATGTACTATGACTTGTGGTAAGCCATGCAACTCGAAGACATTTTCCATAAACTGAGTGGCCACTTGAGAGGTAGTGTATTGGGTCTTAGTGGGGATAAAGTGGGAAACTTTGCTGAGGTGATCAACTACCATATAGATATTGTTCCACCCTTTCTTGGTCGCAATAAGGCCAGTGATAAAGTCCATTGTGATGTGATTTCATTTCCCTTCAGGGATAGGGAGAGGCTGCAAGAGGCTAGCAGGCCTGAGTGTACTGTCCTTGTTCTGTTGACATGGAACACATTTGGTCACAAAGTCCTTGACATCCCTCCATAAGCCTTTCCAATGAAAGCTCTTGGTAATCCTGTCATATGTTTTGAAAACACCAAGTAACCAGAAGTGGGACAAGAATGCATCTCTTTCATGATCTTTTGTGTGAAGGGGGAAGTGTGTGGGATGACAATCTTGCTATGGGACTAAATAAGGCCATGCTTGAGCTGAATTTCTAGAATATGTGGCTGAAGTGATCATCTAACAAGTAAGCCTCTTGAAGCTCTTCAACCCAATCATTGTGTAATTTTGAAACAGAGGATACTCTGCATGCCCACATTCGAGAGAGTGAATTAGCCTTAATATTATCCTTGCCCCGAGTGTGCGAAATGTCAAAGTCATAGTTTTCTAAGATTGCCACCCATCGCCTTTTCTTAGGAGTCAAAGTGGACTAAGTCAAGAAGTACTGGAGGACTCAGTGTTCACTTTTTACTTGGAAGCAGCTGCCATACAAATAGTAGTGCCATTTCTTGATGGCATGGAGGATGGCCAACATCTCCTGGTCATATACATTCTTTTGCATCTCCTTCTCATCAAGCTTGCAGCTCTCAAATGCAATCACACCATGCTCTTGCAACAATACTGCACCAATACCCATGCCACTGGCATCACAATGAATGGTAAACAGCTTAGAGAAGTCAAGGCAGACAAGGATGGAGGGAGAAGTAAGCATATCCTTTAACTTTTTGAAGCTATGATCAACAGTGGCATCCCAAAAGAATAACTCCTTTTTTAAGCGATTAGTCAAAGGTGCTTCAATGGTGGCATAGTGCTTGATGAAACGTCTATAGAATGAAGAGAGACCAAGGAATCCATGCAAAGAAGTGGTGGTGGAAGGAGTGGGCCAGTCCCTAACAGATTGCACCTTCTTTGGGTCAGCTTGTATGCCATTTTTGCTCACAATGTGTCCCAAGTACTCCACAGATGTCTGCATGAAGGTGCATTTTCTCTCCTTAGCAAAGAGTTGATACTCTCTCAATATGTCAAACACCCTTCTGACATGTGTCAAGTGCTCCTTGGACAACTTATTGTAAATGAGGATGTCATCAAAGAAAACAAGCACAAACTTGAACAGAAAGGGTTGTAGGATTTTGTTCATGAGGCTCTGAAATGTGGCAAGAGCATTAGTCAACCCAAAAGACATCACTAGAATATGATAAAGTCCATGATCAGTCCTGAAGACTGTTTTAGCCTCATCTCCCTCCCTCATACGGGTCTGATGTAGCCAGAGCGCAAGTCAATCTTAGTGAAAAAGCATGCCCTTTTCAACTCATCCAGCAAATCGTCAATTCGTGGGATGGGATTTCAGTTCTTTACTATGATTTTTTTCAAGTCTATGTAGTCAATGCACATGCAAAAGGAGCCATCTTTCTTCTTGATTAACAAGACAGGGGATGCATAGGGGGAAGAACTTGGTTCAATGAAACCCATCTCCCACAACTCCTTGACTTGCTTTGCAACCTCTTGATGCTCACACTTGGAGAGTTTGTAAGGGGGATTTTTTACTGGCTTGGAATGGGGCTCTAAGTCAAGTGGGTGGTCTACTTGCCTCTTAGAAGAAAGGGTTGTAGGCATCTAGAATATGTCACTGTATTCCTCAAGCAATGCCTGCAAGGCTGAATCATTAGATACTGCAAAGGGCTGACCGGAATTGTCCTTATTTAATTTCAAAACAAAGATTTGTGAGCATTTCTTAAACTCCATTTTGAGTTGATTTTCTATAATGAGCTAGAAATCAGCATGATCTTGAACTCCCTCTAGGTGGATGGGCTGTCCATGCATCATAAACTCCATGTAGAGATGAGAGAAGTCCATAGCAAATTTTCCCAATTGTTTCATCCAATCACAGCCCAAGACAACATCAATGGGGCCTATATCTAGGGCAATTAGATCAACCAGTGTCACATAATTTTCATCCAAGCATAAGGGGACTGCAAGACATACATGTGTGTTGATTTCTTCTTCTCCATTTGCTACTTGGACCCTCAAGGGGTGGTGTAATGCCATAGGGGTGCATTTCAATTGATCAATGGCTGATTTATTGGCAAAATTGTGAGTGATACCATTGTCCACAAGGATGAAGACATGCTTTCCATGGATACTTCCTTGAATGCGAAGGGTGCTAGGGCTTTGAGAACCCGTCCAAGCATCCAAGGAGATAGAGTAAAGGGAAGTGGTAGGTGGGTGGGATATCAGATCAAGTATTCATGATGGATCACCACCCGGGTCAAAGGGAAACCCATCCTTTGGGTCATAGAACTGCTCGTGATCAACATCCTCCATATGCTTAGCCTGGTCAGTGGGTTGGTCATCCTCATCATTGTGCCAATCTTCCATCACATACATGCTATAAACCTTGACATTAGTTGTCTTGTACAGGTATTTGGAGAAATGATCAGGAGTGTACTTATCTCCACATTTAAATCATAGCCCCTTTTCCTTCCGGTCCTTCACAACATTCGGAGAAATGAATCATTGGCTATTGGATCCATGGGAAGGTGATGCAGTGGATTGTTTATTTTCAGCATACTTATTCTCAGCATTAGAGCCAAATGTTATCCCAAAAGTTTCAATTTTTCTTTTAGCATGGAAGGCGGGGTAAGTGGGTACTTTGGGGCTATTATTAGGCATAGAAATGCCTCAAAAACCATCTCCGTTTGGGGCTGATCATGAAGGGATGTGGAGCTATCTAGAACCTTCCTGAAAATGTTTATTCTTACGATACTTTCTTGTATATCTCTCAGCTAGTTCAATTGCCTCAAACAGTGTGGTAGATTTTTGGGCCATGACATTTGCTAATAGGCTTGGTTCCAACCCATAGATATACTTTTGCAATTTAGCATCATTGCTAATGCTCTCCACATACATAGTCAAGTTCATAAATTGATTTGTGTATTCACGTACAGTGAGGTTACATTGGTCAAGAGTGTACCATCATCTTGCTAACCACTCTTTTTCCATAGGACATACAAAAACTTGGACCATATGCATTTTAAAATCATCCTAGTCAATGAACTAATGATTCTCTCAATTGATATAGCACCACCATGTGTGGGAAAATCCTTCCAAGTGGAGAGAAGCAAAAATCATTTTCTGATCATCAGTGCAAGGGTAGATATTGAAGTAGGACTCCAACTTGGACATCCATTCCTCCAAGTCAGATGGTGAGGGGGATTGCCCATTGTACTTCGTTAGGATGATCTTGTCATGCAAATCATTAGGGCCATGCTGCCCATACATCCCGAGGTGGCCATACATGCCTTGTTATCCATGCATCCCATGTGGTGCATTAATCCCATGTTGTCTATTATAACCAGGTTGTCCATGATTGTCATGATGGCCATTGGCATTGTCCATGATGGGGCTGATTCATATAGGGTGCATGGGGGCTCCTAGGGAGAGTAGGGGAATTTAAACCAAGGGTGGGAAAGGGCCTCAATGGGATGTTGGCTACATCGTTGACACGGGAATTCAACAGGGGCTCATCCTGAAAATGAAAGGGTTCACCAATATCATAGGTAGAAGGGGGGATTCCCTTAGCACCAAGTATACCCTGTGGACCATGCAATGGCTCCTAATGTGGAGGACATCTAGACTCATGCCTAGAGTCATTGACCTTATCTTGGGATGAAACAGTAGCTAATTGAGCAACAAGAGTAGTGAGCTTCTCCAAGGTTTGTTGAGTCCTTGAGTTTGAGAGGGCCATGTGCTCGATGGCTTCATCAAACTTGGACATCATTTGATGATGGTTGGTGACCATGTCATTATGCCATTCCATGTGATGAAGCTCATGATGACATAGGGTGTGATTGAGTAGGGTGTATGGGTCCGTTTTGGCCATTTCCTCCTTTACATCACCATGGTAATCTTGTGCCGAGCTCAATTCCTTATTCATGGAGATCTGGGAGTCTCTAATCTCCATTTGGAGTTCCTCTTGGTCCTTTCTTTTACTTTTCTAGCTAGCCATCTAGATGCAGTCCACAAGACCTACTACTGTCAGTAAACGGGGCGTAACTTTTCATAGTAAAATTTGATTGATGAGATTTTTGGTTCAAGTTGGAGGGGACAAATTCCTCTTCAAGATGAGATATTAACCTTTGTGATAGAAAATGATCGTAAATTTTTGCAATGGAGTTACTGTGCCTACGGTTGTCTTGGAGGGGGCATGCACCCTATCCGCAGTGATCCTAGTGCACAAAAATGGGCATAACTTCTGGTGGCTTGAACTACAGACCCAACTTAGGACAGCTAGACACCAGAAACTCCTACTAGGCAAGGACTCATATAGCCTGGTCAGCATATATTTTCTTTTAACACAGTTTTTCCTTCAAGTTTCCATACTCGAGCGTGTAAAAAGGAGAGAGCTAAGCATAGTGACCCAAGGAGAAGAGGGCATCCGTCCTGACTTCGTATCTCTCGATATCCAAGAATCTACCAAGCTCTCATGAGGGGACACTTCAATTTTTTTCTTGCGCTCACTTTTATTTTCGCTCTAATCTTTCTTAGTATTTCTTTTTCAACTAGATGCCATCCCTAGGAAGACAAGGCATCAACCTCAGGGTCGGACTCGTTCTCCCCAGGAACCTACCAAGCCGTCGCAAGGTGATAATCAACTACTCTTGATATTTTTTTATTTCTTTTATTTTCTATTTTGAGGGGTTAAAACCCCTTTTTACACCCCTCTATATTATTATATTTCAAATATATTCATGCTTATCTCTTCTTTTTATTTCGGCAAGCTTCTCTATTGCCTCTCACACTAGGAGGGACTCCTAGAATAGCTGCCTAGTAGGCTAGCAGAACAGGGTCACTAAGATTGTCTTCTAAAAATAGATCTTAGAATGCCTAACAATGTCTTTACAGGAGGTAGACATTACTTGAACCTCGTGAAAATATACCTATCCTAACCTTGGGACTTTATGCCTTGATTGCCGGTCCCCAACAAAAGAGCAATTCCCAAGTACATAAACAAATATAGCACAGGGAGAAAATACTCATAAAGGAAGAACATCACACCTGGACTTGGCCACAAGAGCTTTTGCGTAGCAAGAGGCTCCCTCTAGATTTTGCTAAATTTGTTTAGCATAGCACTAAAACAAAACCCATTAACCATGCATGCACTAAATAGACACATTTCCCTCTTGGCTTCATGAAAAATGACATTTCACTACAAAATTACTGGCCCTCTTGGCCTAACAAGATAATTCACAAAATGACCATTCAATAGCATACTATTGAAATAAACCCTTAGTCCCGACATAACTCTATTGAAGCACAAGAACGAAGGGCTCCTTAGGCCATACACTAAATGCATCAGGTTATTGGCTAACCCCCCTGCATAAATAGTAAGGGGTGTCCAATGAATATGATGATAAACAACCCTATGTGTCCATGATAGAATAGGAAGGTGCTCAATTGCTACCTGACCTCATAACCCAAACTAACCATTTGTGGCCAAAGTAGAACGTGTCAACAAGAAGACCCCAGAGTAGTCTTGGGCTAATGTTAGAAGGTAATTGTAAGAGATCTCCCCCCCCCCCCCCGCGACAGACCACATTTCAAAAGACATCTTCAACAAAAGCATAATTGGCCAGGGAATCTAAAAGTGATTCCACTATTGAGAAACTAGTTGACAAGTCACCATCTCAAAAATATGCAACATATCCAAGGCTGCACGACGTACATCCATAAGATGGGATCTTGCACACTATAGGTCCCATTCAACTGGTTGATTACTAATTGCGAGTCACCTTTCACCAATAACCAACAGATACCACCACATCAAGCTACATTCAACCCCATAAGCAAGACCTTGTATTTTTCCATATTATTAGTAAAAGAGTATCCTAAATATACTCCCATTTTCATTGCAACCCTACGTCAAGGATCTTTAATGACCACACCAACGCTCGCATGTTTAGAAGGCCCTTTAGAAGCTTCATCAAAATAAAAAGTGTAGACCCAATCTTTAGTGATAGGCCATGCCATACTAATAAGCTCATTTGTACTTATGATAATCAAAGTCAAGCTGAGAGGGAGGATGTATAACATGTACAATCCCTCCTTCCTTGCCAAATTTGATAGGAATACTCATCAAAATTCTATGACAATGGTGGTAGTAGACCTTAATATCCCACATGAAAGATCTGTCTTGCTACTCAATAACCTTATAATCGTTACTCCACTAGATCACTCAACCTTGGTGGTAACACTGCTCTAAATATGAATGTTCAAGTTAAGGAATGATTCTTCCCATCCGATTGTATTGGTACCTACTACAAGTTAAATCTGAATTATGAAGGACCTACACATGCACTATCAAGAGACACGGATCTAGAGTATGGTAGAAGCTATGGCAGATGGAAGATGAAGATCAAACTCATGATGACATAGACAAGTAGAGACCAATTGTTACATAAGTGAATCAGGTTCCAAGATGGTAGCTTGGACTCATAAACACAATCTTGTGTATTGGACTGACAAGTACAAGACTAACACTAATTGATAAAGAAAATCATAATCATGTATTCATTCATTATGAAAAGTGGTAGTCAAGTAAAATGCTTTATAGTTCTTGGATGTGTAGCAATTTTCCCTTTTAGTGCATATGGGATTCAGTCTGCCTACATGTCCTAAGCCCAGAACTTCCTCATACCAAAGAGGCCAGAGTAGGTGTGATTGCAAATATCTCAACATGCACTAAGTTTGACATCAACCATTACACGTAGTAAGGCTTTAGAGCTTATTAATGTTAACTTTATTTTTAAACTCTACCCCCTGCAAGTCTGCTAAAAGGGCTGTAGAGCCATTCTTTCCTATACAAACAATATTATACGGTCGATCCCATTTGGGTTCTAGTTTACTAGGAAATAGCTCACAATGACCATCATAGTATAGCATTTTATATTTCTTAGCCCAAAGGTCGTGAAGTGATTTCATTATCTTCTTTCCTACCTCTTGATGTAACTGAGGCTACAATCGAATTTCACAGTCAGTCTCACGATACCAGCTGAGCTAACCACATGGCCTAGTAACAAACCATATGGCACCCCAAAGATGTACTTTCGTGGCTTAAGAGCAATGCAGAATTTTCTGTAACACTCAAAACATTTCCTTAAAATAGTCAACTGTCTATCCCTTATGGTGGCTACCCCCAGATCATTGATGAATACTTTTAACTCCTCTAGGGAGATATCACAAAAGTCTTATCAAATATACCATGCCAAGACCTCAAGTAAGTTACTCCTGAATATATGTGTGCATCACGTGGGTTCAAAAAAAGCTATTTTTATAATACCATTTTTAACATATAGAAGGGTGCAATTTAAAGGGTTTACTTACACATTGAATAGAAAAGGATTATGTTTTATTCAAGAAAAATTCATAGATAAGGATACTTATAAATCGGTCTTGAACGCAGGTGATGTAGATGATATACATATAGTAACTTCCCCAAGGCCAAGACCCAAGTGTATTGCATAACCCAAAAGCCATCACATAATACAGAAAGGTACTGAAGACAGTGCTAAATGTTGTTTTCAACTTATCTTCCTTCACAATAGCCATTTGGTTGTATCCAACAGAGCAATCCATAAATGAATAGATTTCCCTACTCGCTAATTGATCTAAAATTTGATCAATGAATGGTAACAAACAGTAATCCTTAACCGTCTGCTTATTAAGCTCTTTGAAATCTGTGTAAAGTCGAATCAGATTATTATTATTTTTCCTAATAACAATTGGCAAACACCAGTCTGTGTGTTGAACGAGAAATATCGGGCCAGTTTTATGTAGTTTTGTCAATTCTTTGAATCGCCCATCCCTTAATTCGAAAGGCATATGCTTTAATTTTTGTTGCATAGGGTGGCTACCTTCGTTTAGGGGAATGGTATGAACAACCATGCTAGGAGGAATACCTCTTAGCTCGTCATGCCAAAGATCAACCAACCAGCCATCTCGATATATCAACCTGACAATCCACTTGTAAGATTCATGTCTTGCCCAATAATACTTGGTAGCAATCCGCAAAATTGAAAACCCTAAAGTCCAAAATTCATTCCACATTCACACCAATAGTCATTTGGACTTTAGTAATGCACCCTTCATGTTGTCTTAAACTGTCATTAGCCATTCAGAGAATCATACAGGCATCAATTTTATTTCTAGACCTAGCCTCTCCATCAATTTTGAACTCATAATGTTGACAGAGGATCCCATGTTGTCCACAATAGCATGTTCCACTAATATGCCATCAATATATGTTGTTATCCTTGGACAATGCTTTTTAGCATGCTCAAACCAATCATCTCCTATTCACGTTATTCCCAAGGGCTCCACAATATAGCCCATGCGAAGAATCTTCTTAAACTCTTTATGCACTATGGGAGACAACTTGATTAATTGTAGGAGGTTTATATTTAGCTTAACTTTGCAAAATGAGAACTCACTAAATCAAATTTGTGATAGTTAGCTATAGCTCTCTTTTCTCACCAGACCATTCTCTCCTTTGGTCTTTGAACAGGATTTAGTGCCTCTTTCTTAGCTTTTGCCTTCTTCTTTGGCAATTCATTATCCTGCTTGGTGTCAACTTTACCATCAATGGCTTTTAGAGGTCTGCCTTCCATGTCAAGATGAAGGACTTGCATCCCCTTATCATCTTGCTTAGGATTTCCCTTGATAGGTTTTTACCTTATCTTTATCATCTTCTCTACCCTTTTGACCTCTTGTAATGACCTTTAGATTAGAAGCTTCATGGCCATTGATATGAACAGCTTTAATAAGGTTGAATCCACTGCCACTAGGCAGCTTCTCTATAATATCTTTCCCTCTTTGCAATATTTGTTTCGGTTTCTTATATTTTTGGAGATTATTTCCTTGTGCTCCATGGTAGACTGGACTTGGCTATTTACTTCCTTGCAGGAGAGAGCTACTCTTGCTCCAATAGATACTAGCTAAGTGGTCGGGGGTCCTATGCTCCCGAGAGGGAGGTAGGTATTTTTGGTTTTTGATCACTCGAGCACTTGAGAGAGAAAAGGGCTGAGTGATAAGTGCCCTTGTTATGTAGGATGGCTCCTGAGGCTCAGGGAAGCTTAGAGGGGCTTTGAGCCAGTAAATTTCATGTTGACCACAGATAGAGTGCGATCACATATAGCCCAATCGTGAGGGATTGGAAGGTCCTATCCTAGGCTGTGGACGGTGTCTTTCTAAGGAAAGATAGTTACCACTTTGTGGAGTGATAGTTCTACTTATTATTATGAAATAAAGTATCTAATTTTTGAATTGTTTGTTATGTGCTAAAGATTGAGTTTAACAAACCTAGTTTAATGGAGTAATAAAAGGAAGCTATTTTTATATGTCCAAACAATGTGGTAGTATGCTTTGTTAATTAGAAAACTAAATCAAACCTAATTGAGGAAAGTGGGAGGCTTCGATCCTGATGACGATCAAATGCCTATGGCTGTGGTGGACCCGATAAGTCGGGTAACTTTCCCAACACTAGATAGAGCTAATTAAATCATGATCCTCCCAATATCAATAGGATTAGTTACCAGGTTTAACACCATTTTATGGGACTGGAGCTAAGATATTACCTTATGGGTAGGGGGATCGAGTTACACTCTTCCCCATCTCTCACTCTCTTTGAACCAAGTGTGGTATTATCCTCACTCCTGCCTTTGGTTGACTACAAAGTGGTCTTTCTTAGGTGAGCATTAGATTGCTATTAGGGGTGACTTGTCCATGCTTCCCCTATGAAGTAGAACTAAGATTCCCATGTTCAACTAAGTCTGAGGTTTCCCATGGGGAGACGGATGGTGATGTGCATGGATATGAATCTCAATCGACTACTAAGAGGACTCCTTCGAGTCTGTTGGAGAAGGCACCTCACACATGTATCAAGTAGCCTTAGGGTTGAATAATTTCTCATACTATGTGGCTATATTTGAGATTATGGAAATGATCTTTATTCCTCCAATTGTGTTGCAACCTTATCCTAACTCATGGTACATGAGAGATTTCTAGTCAAGGAATAGGTCCCATATGGAGATATATTGTGGGCATAACATCCTTCTTCATTACGAGCTATGGAGGATTCGATGGGCTAAACAACTAAGGATAGTTAAGATGTACCTTTTGTTCAGTGCCTTTGTTGAATGGTTACTAGACATTGGGAATGAGCCTATACCTGAAACCTTGTGGGTATATCGGAAGGTGCTACAAATACTACCACCTAAGAGAGTTAATGTAGTGCCAAGAAGGCCTTATTTTGGTACAAGATATTTTGGTTACCCCCAAGAGCCACCATATTGTGTTTTTTGCCATGTATATGAGAATCCCCCAAGATATGAGAGTATAGACCCTGATACTTTTCATGATGAAAGAATCCATGAGATGGTGTATTGGTAGATCATAGTATGATCAATACATATTTGTAAGTACTTTTCATAAATATAAAGTCTCGTTGTTATTTTTGAAGAGCATGAGTTATGAGCTCATGATGATAGTTGTGTTGCTTTGACCAGTTAATGATGAAGTATACTTTATGTGATTGATTTTTGAGATCATGTATTCCACTGCTTGCCATCCAAACATGTTGGAATTAAGAGAGAGCATAATGTCTATCTTAGAGTAGACTCGCCTATGGACTTGTTTAAGGTTACAAAGGGGCTATAACTAGAGCCCAAATTTGGGGACGGGACAACCCTTAACTGTACTTAGACTCAACTTTGTACAAAGATGTGAAAGTCCATCTCAAGTTGTTGAAATGGCTTGAAGAACTAAAACTAGCTCGATGTTTCTTATTTGAAGGACAGAGGGTTAATGATACTGTGACAATTAATGGAGAGACAATGAACCTACATCATTTTGGGGGTATGAACAAGTCATCCAAATTATATCTCCTAGCCATATAATAGTCCACAAGAGACATGCTCAAAATGGCTCTGACAAATGTACCATTACACAAACTCCATGACTAATCTCCATTGTATTTCTTCTTTTGATAAATAAAGATTACCTTATTTTCTAAATTTGACTAAGAGAGAGTAGGTACTTTAACTCTTGGAAAATCAAATCTAGCATTCAGTTTGTGTGATAATCAGAATTGCCAACTAGTGCGAACTGATGAAACATACAAGAAACTCCAAGGGAAGATGTTTCTTCTCAAGCAGACACCACCACCTAGGTTTAGCGATGAAGAATCCAAGGTGGAGCAAGATGTAGAAACTTGGATTGAGGCTTTGGATGACTATTTCCTAGCTGCTAAAACTACTTCTACAAATTAGTCCATAACTGCTCATATTCATCTTACTAGCAAAGCTAAGCTTTGGTGGAAACATTTTTACTGAGATAAAGGGGTAACACAAGATTCCCAAACTTGGGAGAAGATCAAAGAAGATGTGAAAGGATGTTATCTTCCCCCACATTTTGAATCAATCAAGATGTTGACAATTAAACCTAACCTTTGAAGGATACTACTCTAAGTTTGTGAGTTTGCGCAAATATGCACCTCCAATGACAGCGTCTCAACAAATTGCAAGGTTCTGCCAAAGGTTTAAATCCACCCTTGGACACTCACCTTGAATCAATGAGACCAAAGACTCTCAAAGATGCTCTTATGAGAGCAAAGCCTATGGCCAAGGAAATAACTCAAAATGGCCAAAGGAACCACCCAATAAACAACTATGGAAGAGGCTATCCAAACCGTGGTGTCAACATGGCCAATGCAAGAGGGAATGGTAGAGTTAATACAATCACACAAGGACCAAATGGAATAGGAATCAAGCAATGCTACTAGTGCAGAAGAACTAGCACCTTGTTAACCCCAGCTCGAGACAAAAGAAGCGGGTTGGAGAACAAGCAAAGGCACAAGGACGGCCTCTAAAATTAAGATAAAGACAAAAGTGCATTTTTAAGTGAGAGGTGCCCCAAAATTTTTGTCAAACAGTGCCAGGCTTGCTCTTGTGCAAATTGTAAAAGGGCAGATGAGCATAGGCTAAAGAAATAGGCCAAGTAGAAGGGAATGGAAAAGAGGGCCATGCCACAATGGCCGATCATGTAAAAAAGGGGATGACCACCCATGGGATTTTAGGGCATGTATATAAAGCTCAAAAAGTGAATGAAAGCTCATTCTTTGGTGTGTGGCAACAAGAGACTATCCTTCTTCTCTTCTTCTCTCCTCTTGCTTGCTTGTGTATGCTTGAGAGAGGGAGTATGAGAGTGTGAGGGATTGAGTGTGTGAGTGTGTGAGGGTGAGGGATTAAAGAGGTGAAGCTCTCCACCATCTCCTCTTTTCTTCTTCTCTTATCTCGCATGTGGATATGGAGGATGGAGCTTGGAGGTGGAGGCTCAAGGATGCTTGACCTTGCATCAAGAATCGTGGAGCTATCGGTGTGCTTGAGGGAGGAGGAAACTCATTCGGGCATCGAGGTAAGCTCACTACACCCCAGTAGGATAGTCGGCTAGGTGAGAGGTAGCCATAGGTGCTCACTTGAAATGCTTGAATGAATAAGTGGTCCATGGGTCTTGGCGGTTGAGCATAAGCTCCCTACATTTTGGTTTTGTTGCCGAGACCAATGGATTCAAGCTTGAGTGCTTGTGCACTTCAAATCGAGCAATGAAGTAAGGGTTTCATCCCCAAACTAGAGCTTGAGATAGGTAGGAAGTTTTGGGTTTTTAATCTTCAAAACAAGTAATTATTTTGGTTATTTTGATGTTTTGATGATTAGGAGAGTAGGAGAAATCAATCTAGTACTTTTTTTTTAATTCTTGTTACATTTAGAATAAGTTAGGATGAAGAAATTAGATTGGAAAGGCGTAGGGTTTGCTGCAGTAAAACAGGTCGAACAGGGCACAAATCAAGAAAAACAGGAAGGAGGAATGCTCAAGGGGATTAAGGTCGACAAGTGAGGAACTAGGAGTGGCAAGACCTTTTCTAGGAAGGGGTTTAATAGCCACAAGGCCAAGGGAGAGTTCATTTGAAACGCTGGTTGTGGAAGGAGAGAGAGAGAGAGAGAGAGAGAGAGAGAGAGAGAGAGAGAGAGAGAGAGAGAGAGAGAGAGAGAGAGAGAGAGAGAGAGAGAGAGAGAGAGCTCCATTGCATGGATTCACTTTGATCTTGCTACAGACGAGTTTGTTGCCCACTATAGGTATACTCACACCTTCTTCTAAATGCATAGATAGGATTTGGAAGTGCTTGACAAGTATGAAGCCTTGAATTTCTTGGTGCGACAAATTTTTTGCCATTTCAGCAAAAAATGCGGCCACATTCGGCCCATCCGAGTGGCTCGCCGAGTCCCAGATTTGGCCCTCGATCACTTGTCTTCGGCCATTCGGCTCGTCCAAGTCATCCTGCCACATTCGGACACATGCCACTCGGCCCACCTAGACTCGGCCCTTCCAATTTGGCCTCTGATTGCTGCCCAACTTGGCGCAATCCTGTCTGGCTGCTCGGCCCTTGGACTCGAATACCACACCCACTCAGCCTTCGACCATTTGGCCCATTGGCCATTTGGCTCAAACCAGTTCTCTCATCCTTGGCCATTCGACCCGTTTGACTCGTACACTTGGCCCCTGCAATTTGGACCCGTTGGGATGAATCTGATTTTTCCCAAAATTTTTAAGTTTTGGAATAGACCCACCTAGACACTGGTTGTACGAACCTCTGAAGGCCATACAAACACTTGAAATGCCTTTCTGGCACAAGGAATAGAAGAATCAGCGAGACACAGATGTGAAGGCACTAGTCGACTATCTAGTGACCTTGCTCATTAGTGGCATCAAGTGGAGTCATAGACCCCAAACGAGTCTTGACTGAGCGGGAGGCACAGAAAAAAACCCTATATATCAGTGAGGACGAAAAGTGAACATACAAGCCTATCAAGCCAAACCCATGCACAAGAATGCATGAGCCGCTTAAACACTTTGTTTTCTCACTCACTCTGATTTCCAATGCTCGAAAAGAACTTAAGAAAAGCTAAAAGCCCAATTACGCACAGTGCAGGGAAAAGAGTACGCACACACATAGAGTGAGGGTAAGTTGAGGACTGTTTGTAATTAACAAGGAACTTACTCAGACATAAAAACTTGAAGGAATCCCCAAAGGTAGGACCAAGCAAAGAACATGATTGAAAAGCCTAATGCACCAAGGACTGACACTATTGGTGAAGTGGATCTACCTGACCTCATCAACCTGATCGACAACTTGATAGAATAGGAAATCTTAGACATGGAAGTGTTAAAATACTAAGAATGCATGCTATGGAGGATCACTGATAAGCAAATAGACAATCATAATGAGGCAGAATCATTGACAAGGAAGAACAACTAATATTATCCAAGCATAATGCAAGTACAATTGATTAATGACCGATTGAATGAGTGTGGGGATGAGTGCCTTTTATAGGCTTACAATAGGTGGTATTGGTAGGTGGAGATAGGTGGAAAGAGACCATGGTATTCAACAATTGTGGTTTTAATAAACCGTGCATACATGACCTAGTCTAAGGCTTTATTTGCAGTTTGTTTCTTTGCCTTGTTTGTCCCATACAAAGAGGCTATGGTGGATGTGATTACACATTTCTCAACACGCCTCCTCAATCACAATCATAAAAGACACTAAGTATACAAAGACTGTCGTGAGTAGAACCTTGCTAAGTGTAGACATGGAAGAAACAAAAATAACCATACAAAGCTAGAGGCTGTTACAAGGCCTCACTAGGTGTGTAGAGGCTATAGTGTGTAGAGGCTACATGAGGAGTTTAGGAGCTTATGGTGGGAACATAAGGCAAGTCCACATGTTGAACTTTAAAATAGTCCATCATCAGAAAATGAGCTACAAAAGAGGGACTGGTGAGTCTTATCCTTTTGATCTTGGATTTCTTCTTCTCCTTCTTCTTCAATGTTGCCTTCATCTTCTTTGACTATAGCAAGATATGCTCTTTGAGACTTTTTCTTAGCATAGCAGAATTTCTCAATATGTCCATGTTTCTTACAAAAGTCACAGACTATGCTCTTCTTCCCTTTCACATAGAGGAGTTGTTGGTCTCTTCTTGGGATGCTTGTTTCTCCTTTATTCTTGACCTTTGTTTCCTCTTCCAAGAGAGAGGCTTTGATGTCCACAAGCTTCGGCTTTGGCATGTTGATTAATGTGGTAGACACATTATCAAATTCAGGTGGAAAACTTTTGAGAAGCACTCCAATGCAAATGTCTTCATCCATCTTCAAGTTGATTCCTGCAAGTTGTGTCAACAAGCTTTCCATATAATTTAAATGAGTTGCAAGTGAGGTATTACTTTGCATGTTGAGCCTATTTAATTAGTAAACCGTATTTTGAGGATTTGGAATGAGCTCCAAATAAGGTTTCTAATCGATCCCATGTCACGTTAGAGGTTTCACAATCATCAAAATGATGAATGTAGCTGTCATCAAGTTCGATCTTGATAATATCTTGAGCCTTATCATCATTTTTATCCCATACAATTGAAAGTGCAGCTTCCCTTGGTTTCTTCTCTTGACCACTTGTGATTGACCGCAAGCCTTTCTTCATTACGATCAATTTGATCCTAGTTTTCCATGTATGGAATCCAACAGCATTGAATCGGGATGTCGGTGAATCCTTGTCCATTTTGAGATTTGCAAGATCAGCAGCAAATCAACTCCAAACAATTCCAGTTTCAGCTGAGCACAAGTGCTAAGAATCACTAGGTGATTAGTATCAAGAGATACTAGGCAATTTAGTGACTATGATGTCCTTGAAGTTGGAATCTTCAAGATCTGATGAAATTCCGAGTCTTCCCCTCCTTGATTCGATGCTAGAGTTGCGAAAAAATTTAGTTTTGATTAGAGGCAAAGCTGATTGTGTTAATTGACATAAGTGCTAAAAGCACTAGATGAGTGTCGATGGACACTGTTTCTTGAAATGCTTGAGAATCTTGTTAAGATCTTCTCTTCTTACTAGTAAATAACTTGAATGCTTGTTGAAGAATAAGTGTTGGAGAAGATTAGAGATTTAGTGACTTGATTTGAGCCACAAGAGTGAGAGAAGGAAGTAAAACAAGATCTTGAAGCTTGATAGCTATGGAGTCTGCATTAGGGTTTCAGGGGGCAGCCTGGTTTTTCACCTCCTGTGAGCTAAATACTTGATCATTTCCAAAACTTTTTTGATAGAAATGAAGCTTAGAAAGTAGGCTATCAAAGCCTTATGATGCTCGTCAGCATCACGATGTGTACATGTGGAATTCGACGTATGAACAATAGAAGGCGCAATCTGGACAGCATGCTGTTGTAGGCGTAATGCTGGAGTAGAGAGGCAACAATGTTGGGCTTTGAAGTGATAGGGAGGAGCTCCTAGAGCAAATGAAGAGTTCTCTAGAAGAAAGTATGAGTTGAAATGGCCCGATTTGAGAGATTCAATCCCTCCACTGAAGGTGGGTAGCTATGAAGGTAGGCGAGAGATTCATGGAAAAGTGGAGGGAGCTAGAAATTCAAATTGGAATGACTCAATTTCTGGGCTAATGACTCACTGACTTAAAACCCTCTCTGATAACATGTTAAAATACTAAGAATGCATGCTTGGAGGATCACTGATGAGAAAATAGACAATCATAATGAGGCAGAAGCATTGACAAGGAAGAACAACCAATATTATCCAAGCATAATGCAAGTACAACTGATTGATAATGACCGATTGAATGAGTGTGGGGATGAGTACCTTTTATAGGCTTACAATAGGTGGTATTGGTAGGTGAAGATAGGTGGAAAGGGACCATGGTATTCAACAAATGTGGTTTTAATAAACTGTGCATACATGACCTAGTCTAATGCTTTATTTGCAGTTTGTTTCTTTGCCTTGTTTGTCCCATACAAAGAGGCTATGGTGGATGTGATTGCACATTTCTCAACAAGAAGATGGCAGCTCAAGCCATAGAAGCAATAAAGAACTTGACCTAGGAGACGTCCCTGAGGCAATCTAGCAATTAATGAGCAAATATGACACTTAAACCTAGTTAGAACACCACGACATACTTGTAGAGAACATCATAATGGATCTTGAGGAGGAGAGAAAGCTAGCATACAAAGATCTGCAAGGCAACATCGATGTAAGTTTCATATAAATTTCCCATGCATGTACCATCTATGTGCATAATCCTTAGGGTAACCTTGCGAACTCTAAACAATATTGCCCTAAGTATAGACTAATCAAAGACTTATCGATGCTTAATACTTTAGAGTCTTATATGGTGCTTATGCTATGCATGGATTCGTCGCATAGGAACTAGGGCAATTAACTTCCCTTAATAAAAGCACTTCACAAACTTTTTCCTCGAATATTTGAGATGAACTTGATCCTTGTAGTTAACATATTATCATGCGGCATAGTACAGTCAAATGCATCTCAAGCTAAAATCAAAGTAATCAAATTTGGAAATACATTAATTACAACTGGTATTGTAGTTGGATTGGTAGTGATACCCTTGCCTGAGGTTCCGTTGCTTGTTGAGGGATTGCCATCCACGCGTGACATTTTCTGCTTGGGGGCCATTCTCAATCTTCGTCTCCCTTAGACGTGAATCGCACAAGACTTCCATCCCTTGTACTCAATTAGCGGGGAGGGGCCAAATTGGGGAGAGAGTTAAGCTTGCGGGTGGAGGATAATCTTGTGGGAAAGGGGAGAAGAGAAACACGTGTGGTCACCCTCTACAGAGGGGAAGAGAAGAAGAACCTGCTTGGAAGTTTCTCTCTCTCTCTCTCTCTCTCTCTCTCTCAGCAGCAAGGGGGGAAGGAGGTGGTATCCTTTCTTTTCTTCTTTACTATGGGGGGGGGGGGTGTTTTATAGGGGGAGAGTGGTATTATTGGGGGGGGGAGGCATGGTGGAGTGGTGGTGTTATTGGGGGTGGGGGGGTATGATGGAGCCTCGAACCTCCATCTGGGCTGCCAAAGGTGGGCTACCGCCATTCAATCTACTCCACCTCCCTCATTGCTTCTTCTCTGTCATTGTCACCTTCTTGCTCCACTCCTTCCTCATCATCATCGGCGGCCTCCTCGTTCATGTCGTCTTCCCCCTTCCCTCACTTGACGTCATCACAATCATATTCTTTGGTCATGCCATCCTTTTCTTCTCTCGCCCTGCCACCTGTGTCAAGATTGTGGGAGAGAAGGAAGGAGTCTCACTTGAAGCTTTCTTGCTTGCACAATGGGGGAATATACACAAGGGTGGAGGCTGAAAACAGTTTTCCTCTTCTTAGTTGTGTAAGCCAAAAAGAACTCTCATACAAAGAAATAGAAGAACCCTATATATGGGTCTCAAACCAAACTCAACTAACTAAGGTGGCATACTAACCAAGCCAAGAACTAGAGTAGATAAGGATAGCTATCATGTAGCTATTATTCATGGGCGGTATACCAACCGCATCTGCAACTAACACGTCGGTGACATAAATGCACAACGGTCACCCTGGCATATCACGAGTGGAGCTCGATATCTCAACACTCCCCCTTGAGCTCAATCCCAATTCCTGCACACCAAGCAGGTCTCTGAACTTGCGCAGCTTCTCTGCGCCCAATGCCTTCGTAAATATGTCAACTACCTGATCCTCTGTGCTGACATAAACTAGATCAATAAGACCTAGTAAAACCCTCTCCCGCACATAGTGATAATGCACCTCAATGTGCTTTGTTCTAGCATGATAGACTGGGTTATTTGCCAAGTGTATACTACTCATGTTGTCACAATAAATGACAACTGGCCCATCTGTAGGCTGATGCATATCATACAGTAGCTTATGCAACCAAGCTACCTCACATGCAGCCATTGCTGCACCCCTGTACTCAGCCTCTGTGCTCGACAAGGCAACTGTAGGCTGTTTCTTGCTGCTCCAAGTGACTGCAGCACTCCCAAAAGAGAACACATATCCACTGGTAGATCTTCTATCAGAAATACTACCAGCCCAATCAGCATCAGTGTATCCATGCAGCTGTATCTGAACCCCAGTCTCATAAAATAGTCCATATTGCAATGTGGACTTCACATACCTGAGTATGCGTCTAGCCGCATCCAAATGTGGTTTCCTTGGAGCCTGCATAAACTGACTTACCAATCCAACAACATAGCTCAAATCTGGCCTGGTAATAGTCATATAAATCAAGCTTCCTACTATGCGTCTGTACATAGTAGGGTCTTCTAGAAGCTCGCCTGCATCTGTGCTCAGCTTCACATTCTGCTCCAAAGGAACTGAAATAGGCTTACAGCCTGTCATCCCATATTTGGACAGCATGTCCAATCCATACTGCCTCTGCAAGAGCTGTATCCCACTTGATGATCTAATCACCTCAATGCCCAAGAAATAACGCAGCTCTCCCAAATCCTTCATCTCAAACTTCTGCTTCAATAGCATTTTCACATGAAGGATATCTTCATCACTGTCACCTGTCATAATCAAATCATCAACATAAATGACAAGTAGTATAATACTTTTCTCTGTTTTTCTCACATAAAGTGAGAAATCTGCCTTGGAAATTTGAAAGCCAATAGTGACAAGATAGTGTCCTATCTTGTCAGACCATGCTCTAGGTGCTTGCTTCAAGCCATACAAGGCTTTCTTCAACCTGCAAACAAACTCAGGATGAACAGCATGCACATAACCTGGTGGCTGCTCCATATAGACCTCTTCTTGCAAATCACCATGCAAGAAGGCATTCTTTACATCCATCTGATGTAAAGACCATCCCTTTGATGCAGCCATAGCAATGACTGCTCTTACGGTTGCCATCCTTGCAACCGGACTGAATGTTTCTTCATAGTCAATGCCATATGTTTGTGCATACCCCTTGACTACTAATCTTGCCTTGTATCTGTTCACAGAACCATCTGCATTGTGCTTCACCTTATAAACCCACTTACAGCCAATTGCATTTTTACTTTTAGGCAAAGGTACCAATTCCCATGTAGCATTTGCTTCCAAGGCATCCATTTCTTCATCCATGGCTTTCTCCCATTTTTCTTTTCCCATGGCTTCCTCAAAAGAAGTGGGTTCTGGTTCCTGTATCACTTTAACCATATATGCATAGTGAATGGCTATAAATCCATCATATTTCAGCCTATCCACAGGATACCTAGCTCTCGTAGACCTGCGCAAAGTAGGTTCACTCCCAGGTGCTCTCAAAAACATCCCTGGTCTTCCTTACTCCAGGTGTAACAATAGAAGGAATACCCAACTCATCATCAATGCTCTGTTCTGAGCCATTGGATTCACCATCCACATAAGAGTGACCTGCATTCACATCAAACATGGGCTGATCAACCTTCTCTTTTCCTTTTCGTGATACCTGCATACCACTATCTGCATTACTTTGAGAAGATTCTCCTGATCTCAATCTGCCTGTCCATGGCGAAGAATGTGAACCACTGCTAGAGGACGCTCCAGGTCCACTAATATTTTGTGACTGCTGCTGTGAATTCTGTGCAGCATTACCATTTTGTGCATCTACATCATCAATCACATTTACTGGTTTATACCAGCTACTCATCTCATCAAAAACAACATCTCTGCTCACTGTAAACTTACGAGTAGAAGGGTTATAGCATCTATACCCTTTTTGCTGCAGAGAGTAACCAATAAAGATGCACTTCTCAGCTTTTGGATCCAACTTGGATCTCAACTCATCTGGCACATGTACATAGGCAATGCAACCAAAAATTTTCAAATGAGAAATATCTGGTTTCCTACCAGTATACCTCTCCTCTGGAGTCATTCCATGTATTCCTGCAGTGGGAGTCCTGTTCATTATGTAGACTGTTGTAGCAACTGCTTCAGCCCAATAAAAATCTGGCAAGTCTTTTTCATTGAGCATGGCACGAGATACCTCTCCAATATGCCTATTTTTCCTTTCTGCAATTCCATTTTGTTGTGGGGTATGACTGCATGAATATTGCTGCTTTATGCCATGCTCCTGCAGGAACCTTGCAAACTCATTTGAGAGGTACTCTCCCCCTCCATCTGACCTTAGGCATTTTATCTGCAGGCCTGTTTCTTTTTCAACCATAGCTTTAAGAGTTTTGAAATGCCCAAAAATTTCACTTTTCTTTTTCATAAAATACACCCAAACTTTTCTGCTATAGTCATCAATAAAAGTGACAAAATAATGACAGCCTCCAAGAGATGCAGCTTTAGTTGTCCACACATCAGAGTGGATTAATTGCAATGGCTTCTTACTCTCTTGAACATGTCTAGGAAATGGTTTCCTTGCCTGTTTTCCAAACTGACAGGCTTCACATACCTTATGCATTTCTGCAACCTTGAATTTTGGCAAACCTGCAACAATATTTTGGGCCTGCATTGATTTAAGTCACTGTACATTAACATGACCAATGCGTTTATGCCAGATATCAATATCTGCAACTACACCGGTCCCATGTGCAAACATTGCTGCACTCAATTCAGACATGTCTGCATCCAATGTAAACATTCTGCCCTTCTTCTTTCCTTTTGCTATCAAGCGACCTTTATTTTTCATATCCTCAACAAACCATCCATGAGGATTAAATCTGACCTGCAAGCCCTGCTCAACCATTTGACCAACAGAAACCAGATTCTTGGTGATATTCGGGACATGAAATACATCGGACAGGTATTTCTTTTTCCCATCCTGCATAGACAAAGGAATTTTTCCAATCTGCACAATAGGATGTGCAGTATCATCACCAGTCTCCACAAATCCTGGTTTTTCCATTTTCCTTGCATCCTCCATCCATTCTGCATGACCTGTCATGTGGTTTGATGCACTTGAGTCAACATACCATACATCATTGCTTTCTTCTGCACTTGTCACAGAATTGTTCATGTGCTGCACCATAAACAAATGCTCATTTCTGTCATCACCCTGTCTACTAGAAGATGCATAATTCCCTTGTTGCAGTTTTCCATTCATGATGTCATTCTGCTTTTTATAGCAGTCTTTAGCCATATGACCCATTTTACCACAGTAGTAGCATTCAACATTACTGTTTGCATTTTGGCCTCTTTGCCATCCACCACGACCTCTTTGGCTCCCCCTGCCTCTAGAGTTACCACGTCCTCCTCCATAGGACTGATTTTCTTGAGTTTGCTGCATATTCTGATTTCTACCACGGCCTCCAAATCGGCCTCCTCTACCTCTGCCTCTACCTCTTCCAGCATTTGAGTAGAAGACAGCTTCTTTTGAAGTTCCTCCTGAAGAAGATGCACCACCATTTCTCTGCTCCTCAGAAATTAGAAGAGCAATCAACTCCTCAAAATCAGGAAATCTTTCACGGACGGAAATGGATGTCCGAAACTGCGCATAATCCTTTCCTAGACCATTCAAGGTCACAGAAACTAAATCATCATCTTCCACTGGCGACCCAATGGAAGCAAGTGCATCTGCAATCTTCTTCACCTTCATGTGGTAGTCATTGATGCTCATACTTTCTCTTTGCACGTTATGCAACTCTTGCTTGAGCTGCATTTTCCTGGCTTGCGTATTTGTGCTATACATTTTTGACAGAGTATCCCATGCCTCCTTTGGCGTACTTGCATCCTGAATATGCACAATCATAGAGTCTGAAATACTGATAGACAGCCAGTACATAACTTTCCTGGCTCTCTCATGCCATGCTTTGAATGCCTGCATTTGCTGTTGATTGGGAACATCAGGAAGAACTGGTTCTTCTTCATTTCTTGCAACAAATTCCCAATATCCTTTTCCCATAAGGAAATTCGTCATTCTAAACTTCCATGCTTGGAAGTTGTTCTTGTCAAGCTTTTCAGTGACAATCTGTGAAAGAGAATCACACTCCATTACAGAACACTGCAAAAAATTCTGTCACTGCAAAAAACACAGCTTCACCCTCACAAGGGCAAATCTGCAAAACTGACGAAAGTGGTATTTGACCACACAGTCACTTCCTAGTGACGATTTTGCATCAACAGGCAACAGGGATGATTCTGTAACTCCCAATGTCTCTGCACATAAGCATACGATGCAATTTCTACAGTAACTTTTCACCGACCTGTAGAACAGTGGCTGCACAGCATAAAACTGGGCTTTTTTCTGAGTGCGTGCAAAAAACTTCCGCCTCCAAAACAGGCCCCGAAATGGCCTCAAATCAAAAAAACAAGGTCGCCTCACAAGGGTGGAGGCTGAAAACAGTTTTCCTCTTCTTAGTTGTGTAAGCCAAAAAGAACTCTCATACAAAGAAATAGAAGAACCCTATATATGGGTCTCAAACCAAACTCAACTAACTAAGGTGGCATACTAACCAAGCCACGAACTAGAGTAGATAAGGATAGCTATCATGTAGCTATTATTCATGGGCGGTATACCAACCGCATCTGCAACTAACACGTCGGTGACATAAATGCACAACGGTCACCCTGGCATATCACGAGTGGAGCTCGATATCTCAACAACTTGTTGGAGGAAATTTTAAAAAAATCAATTAACGTTAGTAAAAAGAGGGGGGTTCTATGGGCTGTGGGCAAGGAACATTACATCCTCTCCTCCTTAGAGAACTCGATATGTCCTCATCTCATAAGAACTCAGGAAGACAAGCATTAAAGGGGCTTAAGGCATGTGGGTTAGGACCCACCATGCATCCACTGCGCTACTCTCAATGATTCAAGTAGTGCAACTCATGTTATTTGGGTTAGTTGTAGTTACAAGAGTAAGGTTTATTCCCAATATAAGTTGTATTACATGTCAATAAAACTTCTAGGATTTCTAGTCATCTTGATAAGGTGTAGTGGGTTCTAAGTCTTCATCTTCATCTAATTCCTCTATATATCCATATACTGCACTTGTGTAGCTTCCTTTCCTTGGAGGCTCCATATCTTCTGGACTTATAGGGCAGTCTACTTGGATGTGCCCTAGCTCATTGTAGTGGAAACATCGGCAGTAGGCACATTTCCTATGGATGTGCCCTATCTCTCTGCACATGTGGCATCTCTTGTCTTGATCTCAGGAATCGTCTTTGCTAGAATTACATGATTTAAGTTCTTGGATGATTGGATTTGATCAAACTAATGCATCTTGCAAGTCTGTTGGACTCATTGCTTCAAGACGGTGGTTCAGAGGAGTGTTCAAGCCATGGCAAAACTTGAATACTTGCTGTGCAATATCCATAAGTGGCATGCATTTTAGTAGGGTTACAAACTTTGAGTAGTAAGCTTCCAAGGTTAATTCCAGCTACTTGAGCTTGAAGAATTCATTCATCCTCAAAGTCTGGTAGGTTGGCGGAAGGTATCTTCCACGTACAATATCTTTCAGCTAAGCCCAAGTGACATTGGCTTTAGAAATACCTTGATCTTTGCACCATTGCCTCCACCATATCCAAGCCTGGCCAAATAACTTAATTTTGGCTATCATTGCTTGATTGGTAGCAGCAATTCCCACAGTAGAGAAATAGTCATCTATCGACTCAATCCATATCTTTGCTTCGGCTGCGAAGTCTATCCCTTCTCTGCCAAACTCCGGTGCCTTAATTTGCTTGAGAAGAAAATTCTTCTCTTGCATGTCAGTATTCGTGGGTGTAAAAGGTGCCTGACAATCAAGCCATGCTACTTAGATTATTCTGTTTAGGATGTGTCTACGAACCATACATAAATCAATCATGTATCATTACGAAGTTTTCGCTCTGATACCAACTGTGACGTGCAACCTATCGAGGCTATCCCAGCACGTTTTAGTGGTCCATTGAGAAATGAATCTAAGCATCACTACCCGGCATTCCCATGGAATGTTCCAGGGTTTGTCGCCTAGGATTTTTAGAGTCCACCTCGAAAAAGGAATGTTCACAGTCAAACCCACTAGGATCGATGTGAAATTTGGATTCCTAGGGGTCAAGGTCTCCTAACAATATTCTAGCATTGGGTCCTGGACATCCTACTTTACACAGAGATACCCAAGCCGAAGCTGACCCATGCCACACTTGGTTCAAAGAGAATGGGAAACGAGAGGGATGCACTGCTCAACCTCTCTGCCCCTAGGGCATAGTCCCATTCCTGTCCCCTAAAATAGCATGAACCCATGTTCTAGCCTAACAATTTCTAAAGGTCGAGGACATCAGTAAAACCTTGTGAGAAGCCTCCTAGTTCTCTAGGACCACCCTGCCATAGGGTAGACTTGTTGGGGGTTCCACCCACCCGCTTCCCTCAGTAGGTGTTCTTTAGTTATCTAATTAGGTCCTATCACATTTATGTGTGACATTTATAATCAGCTTCCTTAATTAAGCCTTTTAAGGAACAAGGTTTGTTCATGTAATTTACAGCATAGACATGAAAATAGAGCAAGCAATCCTTTTGACAAAACAAGTTCCTTAACTTATCTTCAAGTTAATCTTTGTCTCTTACCTATACAGGAGAAATTATATATCCCTTCTGCCAGCAGAAGTACCTGGTCCAAATCACATGGCACCATAATTTCCATCCATTATCTAGAATAGGATCTTCCAACGCCACAAATGTTGGGCTCATGGTAGTCATCAACTCCGTTCCGGACTAGGCAAGGGGTATCCAAAGCTCCACATGACCCCAAGCGGCCTAGGAGTGAGACAACTTCCGTGGTTGGCCTTTACACCACTGGACCTTCAACCCGTGAATCGAGCAGTGCCCTCTTGGGTTGAAATGCGACGTGACCTTGCAGATGATCCACTTGCACAAAAATATCATTTTTTAGATTAATCCAATTAAGAATAAAATGCAATCAAGGTAATGATCCCTAATATCATTTTCCAAGAAAACATTCCTTTATCCCCATGGCAACTTGTCATCACAAAATTTTCCAACAATCACAAGCACTTGGAATAATCATCCAAACCACAATGCAACAATCAATTGAATGTAAAAGCATTTTGGGATGTTGTTTGATCAACCAACAACCAATTGTATTTATTCCAAACAATGCAATAAAAATTGTGATAACATTTCTATCGCATATCTGCTCTCCCCCTTGGGATCAAAGAGCGATTTCATGTAAAATTTACTTAACACTCCCTTCTTTCGGCTAAGGCATATGCTAAGGTTTCAAAAAATGTACAAGGCATAAGTCTTATCATTTCAATGGGAGATAATCAATCTAGCAAGAGCATTTATGCCTCTTCCCTAAGTGACATTTATATTTTAGCCTTTCCTTACTATGCAACATTTTATCTTGTCTTTATCTTCCTCTCTCCTAAGGCAAGGAATGCGAGAAAAATTTGTAACGAAGCAAGATTATCTTTCAATGTAAAATAATTCCGTGAATTATTTGTAATCAACTCATCATTTGGTAGCACAAGATAACTCCTTGACCGTTATTTTATGCAAACCCTTCATGGTATGGATGCAAGGCTTTAAGGCAAGATCAATTCATGTACCATCGATGTAAGTTTCATATAATTTTTCCATGCATATACCGTCTATTTGCATAACCATTACAGTAACCTTGTGAACTCTAAACAATATTTCCCTAAGTATAGACTAATCAAATACTTGTTGATGCTTAATACTTTAGAGTCTTATATGATGCTTATGCTATGCATGGATTTGTCACATAGGAACTAGGGCAATTAACTTCCCTTGATACAAGCACTTCGCAAACCTTATCCTTGAATATTTGAGATGAACTTGGTCCTTTTAGTTAACCTATTATCATGCAGCATAGTACGGTCTAATGCATATGGAGCAAAAATCATAGCAAGCAATCCTTTAATTTGGAAATACATTACTTACGATCGATATCGCAGATGGATTGGCAATGATACCCTCGCCCGAGGTTCCGTTGCTTGTTGAGGGATTGCCATCCGCACGTGACATTTTCCACTTGGGGGCCATTCTTGATCTTTGTCTCCCTTAAATGTGAATCGCACAAGACTTTCGCGCCTTCTACTTGATTAGCGCGGGGGGGGGGGGGGGGGGGGCAAATTGGGGAGATATTTAAGCTTGTGGGTGGAGGATAATCTTGCAGGAAAGGATAGAAGAGCAATGTGTGTGGTCACCCTCTACGGAGGGAAAGAGAAAAATAATCTTCTGGGAAGGTTCTCTCTCTCTCTCTCTCTCTCTCCCATGCTTTGTCACACTCTCTCTTTCTCCCTCCCTCCCTCCCTCTCTCTCTCTCTCTCTCTCTCTCTCTCTCTCTCTCTTTGTGCAACGGGGGGGGAGAGGTGGTATCTTTTTTTTCTTCTTTATGATGGGGGGTGTTTTATAGGAGGAGAGTGGTATTATTAGGGGGGGCATGGTTGAGTGGTGGTGCTATTGGGGGCGGCGGGGGGGTGTGATGGAGCCTTAAACCTCCATTTGGGCGGCCAAAGGTGGGTAGCCGCCATGCAATCTACTCCATCTCCCTCATTGCCATCGTCTTATCCCGCTTCTTCTCCGTCATTGTCGCCTTCCTCCTCCACTCATTCCTTGTCATCATTGGGGCCTCCTTGTACATGCCGTCTTCCCCCTTCCCTTACTTGACGTCATCACGATCATCTTCTTCAGCCATGTCATCCTTTTCTTCTCTCCCCCCTTGCCACCTGTCATGGTGATGACATGGGGGAATTTAAAAAAAAAATCAATTAACGTTAGTAAAAAGGGAGGGCTTCTATGGGCTGCGGGCGGGGAACATTGCAATGGACCATCTTGGGCTTAGTTGTATTTGAGGATATGGAACTCATGTAGATGGATATAAAGATTGTGATCTTACACAATGATCTACATGAGGACATCTATATGCAGCAATCAAAGGATTTTGTGGAAAAGGGGAAAGAAAAAATGGTATGCAAACTCAAAAGGAGTTTGTATGGGCTGAAATAGGCACCTTGAGAGTGGTATCACAAGTTCGATACATTCATGCAGTCTCAAGGCTACAATAAGAGTCAAGTGAATCACTACTTGTACACCAAAAAAGTTGTAAATGGCAACTTGATTCTCTTGGTTTTGTATGTGGATGACATGTTGATTACAGGGAGGAGGGATGCTCATGTCTTGGACACCTTGAAGCAAAGTCTACGTAGTAGTTTTTGACATGAAGGATCTTGGTGAAGCAAATCATATTCTGAGGATGCAGATACTTGGGGATAGGTCAAACAGTCTTCTCTATCTATCATAGCAAGAGTATGTATCCAAGATTTTGTAGTGTTTCAATATGGAGGGGGGGAGGGGGGAAGCGATTGGTGTTCCATTGCCTCCATATGTGAAACTCAATGTAGAGGATAGCCCTACATCCGCTGATGATTAAAAGAGTGAAATGGCCAAGATTCCATGTTATAGAATCCGAGATACATACTTGACTTTCTTATATACTTAAAATATATATGGCAAATATCATGCTGGCATAGAAGGAGAATAGATGAGAGAAAAGAAAGATGTAGAGAGAGAGGTAGAGAAATTGGCAACACACTAGGGACTGGAAGATGGGCCAATCCCCCCCACCTTGTGGAGTTATATTATTGACAAGGAGCAAGCTCCTCTATTATACATAAGCCAATTCTTACTTGTAGAGCTTGGAAACAAGATCACGGTTCCTTGCATGGTATGCAACCGGCTCACACTTGTACAACTTGGAAGTTGGCACCTTTTGATCCTTCTTGAGTCTCCTTCTCTCCTACACAATATGTGTAGGACTCTCCTCTTGGCGCTTGATTTTAGCAGAGCTTCCGCAGCACTTGCATCTTCTCTTCTCCTCTTGGAACTTGATTTTGGCAGAGCTTCCGCAGCACTTGATTTCAGCAGGGCTTCTGCAACACTTGCACCTTCTCTTCTCCTCTTGGATACATGCAAAGTGGTGCTTCCTTCACCTCTCCCTTAGACCCAAGGAGAGCCTCCTCTTTTATAGGCTTTCAAGAGCTTCTCTTCTTGGAGAGAGAGTTGAGTTGATCTTCATGCAAGATGTGGTTGTTCCACTTTGCAACACTAATTTCAAGATATCTCTTTGTGTGTTGTTTGGATGAAAAAACGTCCAACACGAAAGTTGTAGATCTTGCTATTTCCAATAACTCTAGCGGCCTGTTTTTAGAGATCATTTTTCTATTGCGATATATTTTAAAAATGGATTTTCCAAAAAAATAGCTTTTTAAATTGTACTCTTAACTTGTGGTCCATGCAACCACCTTGACTCATATATAAGGAGAGTTCAGATTGCATTGGGCCTCAACCTTAAGATTGAATTTCACACAAAAGCTTGTGCCATTTTGAACCTTAGAAAGAGAAAATCACTTCTCTCCTCACTTCCAGAGGATCACGTCTCTCATCTTTCTTAATTAGAGAATTCCCTCTCTCGTTTTTATTAATGAAAGAAAAGACCTTAAACCTTGACTTATAGGGGAGAGGATGACCCCAAATGAATGCAATGCTCAATATACACAAGTAAACATTCCCAGGCGTCCCTAGATGCACACATAAATACATATACACAATGCTAATGCACTTCCTCTTCTTAGAACTCAATCAATCTTCATTTATGTGTAACTCCTTGGTTCTTGTGTACACTCTTACACTTGGCAGCCACTTATTTTCCCCTTAATAACTTGTACTGCCTGTACCAGATATCCCCGTCACAGTACTCTGATCATCCCATTACGTGATGCACTAGGAATACTGGTCTCTAAATGGTCTCGTGGCCATGCTAGATCATCATCAACACTTAAAGAAAAGTGAGTCATTAATTTATTGACATGAATTTATTAAATAGAGAATGTGTAATAAGCAATCAATTTTGTGATATTCCATATGCTTTAACTATTGGCAGCTTGATGTTCGCTATGGTTTCTACACATCCTAACACTCCATTTGTCGTGGGAGTGGTTAATAGTTAAGTATATGGCACACCTTGGTAAGAAGGATTGGGAAACAATGAAGGGTATCATGAAATATCTTAAGGGCACAAAGTATTTGTGCATCTACTTTGGGAAGCAAAATGCATCTCTGGTTGGCTTCATGAATGTAGACTATGCTGGTCATTCACACTACATGAAGTCTACTTTAGGGTATGTATTCATCTTCATAGGGGGAATAGTCTCATGGATATCCAAGCTACAGAATTGTATTGCATTGTCTACTATAGAGGTAGAGTATGTGGCTACCACCACCTTTGATACATGCAAGAATACTTTATGACTCTCACGTGTGGTGGGAGAGCTTGGCATTACACAAGTTCTTGTTCTCTATTGTGATAGTCAGAGTGCTATCATGCTTACATAGAATCCTGTATTTCATGCAAAGAAAAAACACATACAAGTGAAGTATCATTTCATTAGAGTGGTACTTGACAACAAGAGCATTAATCTTGTCAAGGTACATACAAATGATAACCCTACAGACCTTCTCACGATGGATCTTCTAACAGAAACAACCAACAATGGGGACCGCAATCAACCACTGAGGACAAGAACAATGAGTGGGCGCCAAGGACTCTAGGGGGCTGGGGTCCAGATGGGGTAGCAGCAATGATGCCATGTGGTAGTGCAACAGTACTAAGGGATGTGCAAGGACGACAACCTGGGTGGCGGGTGGCAAAGGGAAAGAGGTGATCACCATAGAGAGGGGAGGGGACAACCCCTACGGGGGTAGGAGAGAGAGGAGGAAGGGGAGGAGAAAAGGGAGGGGGAAGAGGAAGAAGGGGAGGGAGAGGAAGAAGGGGAGGAGAAGGGAGGGGGGAGGGTAAGGGGACACATTTGTAGGGGGGAGAGAGAGAGAGAGAGAGAGAGAGAGAGAGAGAGAGAGAGAGAGAGAGAGAGAGAGAGAGAGAGAGAGAGAGAGAGAGAGAGAGAGAGAGAGAGAGAGAGGAGGAGAAGAAGAAGAAGAAGAAGAAGAAGAAGAAGAAGAAAGGAGCGAGGGGTGGTAACAGCGGGAGGTGGGGGGTTATTAAAATTTTTAATTGTTAATTAAGTTAATGTGTTTTGTTTGTTTGGTTGTTTGTTGGGGTTGGTTTTTTTAAAAATGAATTTAAAGGATTGTGTACAAAAATTAAAAATATAAGAAAATACAACAGCACCCCCCATCTTGCACATAAGCAAGGGGTGGGGTAAAAAAATTTACAACGACACGAATGACCGACAAGGGAGGAGGACAATTAGGTTGGGCACTAAACGATGGTGTCATCATGACATGCGATTCAAAGAAAAAACTAAGCATTCACGCATGGACACATAGATGCAATAATACAAAAAATTCATGGAAATTTTATTTCAAAAAGATCAAGACCTTGGATTGACATGCAGCAAAAAGAAAAAGTGGATAAGGTGATAGGAGAATAGAATGGACAACACAAACAAGATGTCCAACATGAGAAATAGGCATTCACATGGAAAAATAGAAAAAAAGGCACCCAAAAATAGAAATAGAAATTAATAACAGAAAATGCATTGGCCAAAATGGAATGTAATGAAAAGGAAAAATGTTTGGGTAGATAAAATGAACATGGCCATCAAATAAAAACACTTAGCTAGTGAGAAATAGGAGTGTTCATATGAAAAAATAATGAAAGTACACAAAGAAAGTGAAACAAAAATTAAGAGACAATCCATTAGCCAAAACAAGGGGCAATGAGAATAAAAATTATCAGGGAAGTGGTATTTGATGGAGCTATTAGATCAAAATGCAATTTTGGTGGAAAAAATACATGTTTGTATGGAAAAATAGTAAAAATGCATAGGAAAACACAAGAAAAATTTAATAACATGAAATTCGTGGGTGGGAAGAAGGGGGAGGACAAAGGAAAAATGTCAGGTTTTAACCAAGGCTCGAGGTTGTCTAAGCAAGAAACCATTCCAACGAGAAAAGAGCATGTTCACATAGAAAAATATCAAAACACACATGAGAAAATATCCATAAACATGAAAAAATAAATAATGTTCAATCTATGCATCGAACATATAGGCCCTAAAAAGGAAAATGTCTAGGAGAAGGAAAAGATTAGGGCTATCATGTCAAATTATAGTTTCGAGGTAAGAAATACATGTTTGCATGGAAATACATCTAACTCACGTAAAATTCTTCAAAAATTAATAACTTAAGAACCCTGGTTTACAATAGAGGGAAGTATAAAGAAAAAGTGTCATTTTGAAGGGACCAATAGGGCTGTAAGACTAGATGTCAATTTCGGTTAACATAGGATGCATTCACATAGAAGAGCAGCAAAATGAGGGAAAAGGCTAAAGGGCTAGGAGAGAACCCAAAAATAGAGTAGAACATGAGGGTTGGGTGAGCAAGGGACCTCAATAGAGCATCAATAAAACATGGTATCGTTTAAAGATCAAATAGTAGTGTGTTCATGAATATATGCAAACAAGATGCGTAGGGACACGTCCCCACACTTTAAACTGAACAAATTGGTTTGTATAATCAACCACGGCCTAGCACTTGACCATGATCTACACCCTTCCATACCCACACTTAAGACATGACACATATATCAATAAACACAAGAGGTAGGGTTAGAAACACTTGGTCCCCCCATTCAATTGGTCAATGTGGACCATCCTCGACATGTTGGGGATTGGATTCGTTAGTAGGAGGTACCATAGCTCACCACAACATGCATCCATAGCATGGCAAGGACCATGTAGCAACACCCAAGGAGGTAGTGCTATTGATGAAGAACCGATACGTATTGGTGAAGGATTTAACACTCAGCACAATAGGCACTCATGTGAGAATGATAGATTAGGCACCCATGTGAGAATGATAGATTAATCACTCACCCCACACTGTGGCTCACATCACTCACAAGGGAAGGAAGACAACCCCACATCTCACACTTGGCTAAGAAAAATCAAGAAGGGGAATGTCACAAAGAAAGTATGCCAACATGCATAGTTGATGGTGCATCATGGCGTTCCAACCCATCTAGCATAGGTGTGAGAAGGCAGGCTAGGGAGCCTTGTAGTGTAGTGCATAAAACAGAGTGATGTGTCTAGTGGTGATGGTAGAGGCTCATCCTGTGTGTGCATAGGGAAATAGAAACATACCTAGCATCAGTGTCATAATGTCTCTCAAACCTCACCTCTCTAAGTTGGTTTAAGAGAGTTAGGTCCCCCCTCTGTCTCACACTCTATTAATGAATATAGGAAGAAATCCATGCTCAAGTCCCCATTTTCTTAGGATGAAAGCTCATGTTACTCAAAGGGATATCGATGAAGAGCGGCTTCGTTTGGTTGATGTCATCCAAGAGGATTGAATAATGAAAAGACGTACCTAGGGAGGTAGCTAACAGATCAGTGTGTTGAGAATAGCAAATGAGGCTAGATTTGTGCCTAAAAGAGGCTTGCCCATAAATGGCTTTGTATGCTCTAGAAAAAGATGTCCAAAATCCCATAAGCACGGTGAGGAATAGTAGTACTACCCAAAATCTATAGAAGCATGTACTTGACACTCATTTTTAAAAAATGGTACTATAATGTTGAGTCACTTAAGATTGTGTTTATGAGTCCAAGCTAATCTATCTTGGAACCTAATTCACTTGAGTTACAATTCCTCATTCTGATAATGTATCGTGTATTTGACTTGCATCCACCATAGTTGATCTAGCTCTAGATCTGTCTTTCTTGACATGGTATCAGAGCCATGGTGAGCTAGTTCTAGCATTACTAGTGAGTCATACTCTAGCATAAAGTTGAACCCACCTTAAGGCCCTTTGCCATATCCATACCTTAAGCCCATCCTTCTCTACTTAGCCTTACCAGATCGACGCCGATCACCCACAAACTTATCCTTTAGTTGTTTTCATCATTCTCTCTTTGGATTTTACAGGAAGGAAAGGAAGGGAGAGAGAGACACACACAACACACACACTTGTTTGTGTAGACATAAGGGGCATCACAGCCATGGTACTTGCCAGCACCATCCATAGTCACCATCGTCACCTTCATCATTCATCATCTTCATCAAGAGTCTAATATTGTCACCTTTATCAAGAGTCTAAATTCATCTGAATTGCTCCCCCTGGCAGCCTCACAATAAGAAGAAGGGCCCATCATCCTTGCTTGCTGCCTTGGCACATCCACCATAGCCACACCTGAAGCCTCTAGGAAGAGCTCCTCGACTGCAAGATCGAGTCGTTCACTGCCAAGAAGCTTGAAGATTCCTTCATGGAGTACAAAGTCCAAAAGGATGTCCCCTCTTGGCTTCCATTCTCTCCCAATGGTTCCTTTTGGATCCCTTCCTCTAAGGAGACCATCAAGAACCTAGAGGTCCTTGTTGCTAAGCACATCTGTGTCTTGAAGTCCTCGCACAGAGATCATAAATTCAAACTGCCTCCAGACATAGTGGAGGCCTGTCAAAGGTCATCGAATGGTCTGTAATACAGAAGACTGATAAGCTTCTCTCCGGCGCATGAGTGGATGCCATACTCTCTCTCTCTCTCTCTCTCTCTCTCTCTCTCTCTCTCTCTCTATATATATATATATATATATATATATATATATATATATATATATATATATATATATATATATATATATATATACACACACACACACACACACTTGCCTTCAAGCTAAAACTAAGGTTAAATCCCTAGCTCTTAAAGGCCATTCAAACCAACCCATTCACACCTTCTTCACTCAAGATTGTGTTTATAAGTCCAAGCTAATCTATCTTGGAACCTATTTCACTTGAGTTATGATTCCTCATTCTAATAATGTATTGTGTATTTGACTTGCGTCCACCATCACTAATCTAGCTCCATGTTTCTTAACAATTAGGAACTTGATTTGTGTGTTGAAGAGATTATCTACTCTAAGGGTCAAGCATCTTGATAGAAGAGTAGGACACAATGCACCAAGGGAGGCGGCTTTAGAACTGCATCTTGGGGGGTTTCCATGGAGGAGTTAGTTATTTTGGATTGCGGGGTGTTGCCACATTTTCCACAGCCAGCTTCTCATCCAAGGGTGTTTGCCACCTTTCTTAGAATGAGGTATGTTATGATAGCGAATTTATTCATTTTCTCCTATTATAAAATTTTTAACTTATTATTATTTTGCTTTACCCTATTCTCGAGGGTGTTTTTCACATTTTCTTGAAGAGTAGATCAGCACAACAAGGACCGAAGTTCTTTTCTCTAATGATCTATTTCTCTTTTCTTTCTTTCTCTTTTCTTCCTTTAAAAAAAAAATACAAGTAAATGGCAAACTACCATTATAGGTTTAAAAAAACTTTCCATGTTAGTTGGATTGAATAGGAGGGTAATCGAATATATGCAAGAGGTGGAGATGAGGGGCTAACAGAATGGTGCCACCCCATTAGGGTGGGAATGAGAGCTATCAATAGCAACATAAGAATTAGGAAGGAGAGACATCTCAAAGAGAGAAGGACTCTCAGCTGTGATTGTCAAGATCCCTAGGGAGAGTAATACTTCTTCAGGCAGTAACCATTAATTAAGAAGGGATCATCAGAGGCATCAATGGCTTGCACTTGGACAAAGTTATTAGGATTGACAACGGTTACCTTGTAGTAGAGCCCCATCCAACGTTATTGGAGTTTTCCTAAAAACTTTCCAAAGTGTGAATCATAGTCGAGGACTAGATTACTTTCCTTGAATTCTTTATTGTTAAATGCTGAATTGACTAGACTTTTTAGTTGATTTTTGTTGTTTTCAAGGCCTAAATGGTTGATTTTTGAAGGATTTTGAATGATTATTAGTTATTTTGGAAGTGTTTCAGAGTTCTTTGGATGAGATTCATTATATTTTGGAAGCTCATGATGATTTTCAGTAGAAATATGAGGTCCTATGATGTTTTGATAAGTTTTGTTGAGATTCTGATTGCTTTTGTTTTGTTTTGTTTTTCTTTTGTATGAAGCATGGATTAATGATTGATGGAAGTTGAGGTCTTTTGCAACCTCATTGAATATTTTTTTATAGTTTGGAATGTCTTTAGTATGAGTTATGAGGTTCTGATGCTTTTTGTAAAACCTTTTGTAACCCTTCTGTCGAGCCTTTGTCCGTGCTCTGTTTCTATTATGTTCTATTCTATAGATATTCTATAAGTGTTTTGTGGAATGTATGTGTGACTTTGGGAAAGTTTTCTATCCTTGGAAATATGTGAATATAAGTTCAAAAGATCTCAAGGAAGTCAAAGAAGCAGCTGTTGAAGACTCAAGAGAAGACTGGAGTGAAGTGACAATAGTAAGTTGTTAGAAGTCACTGTGGTGGCTCTAGTGACCTTTCATATTAAACACACCTTTTGGAAGGAGCATCCATGACCAAAGAAGGGTTATTATGAGTGATTATTGAGTATTGTAGTAAGGATATGATGTACTATTGATTGAGAGAGAAAGTGAGAGTTAGAGATAGTCAATTCTATGCAAAACAATGTATTTTTCTATGAGAGATTGTGAGAGAAAACTATCAAGACAATGAAGATGAATGCTATGTGATATTTTTCCATTCAAAGTAGTGTTTTTCTTGTGTTCTCTTTTTCTATCAATGAAAAGTATGAAGATTATGAAGAGCAATATAAATTTTGTTGAAGAATAAAATCGTGGAAGCTTGCTTCTATGATGTTGCATGAAGATTTCTTGCTAGTGGTGTTCTTTTCCTTGTTCTGGTTCTCTAAAGAATGAAACAAAATCTTGTTGATGTTATAAGATAGATTTTCTTGCAGTAGAAACCCCTTTTCCTTGGTGTGTCTCTTAGGGCTCCATGTTTTTGTGCGCCACCATGGAAACTTGCCATCAATAAGAAATCAGTGGATGCTTGCAAAGTTCCTTCTACCACTGAAGAATTGGAGATTCTCATTACCAAAGCCACTTTCCACAAGAGGTTCATCCCAGAATGGCGAAAACATATTACCATCATGATACAGGCTCTATGTGGTGAATTATTTCCTCTTTCAATTGAAGCAACAGAGACGTGCATCTTGGTGGCAAATTGTTTGGGAACAAATTTAAGTGCAGAAACAGAGATAATGACCATCCATGGAAGATTTGGCATTCATTGAGAAGTTTCCAGACATCATCAAGTGGGAGATTATGAAGAAGCTTCACAACTCGTGGTTAGTGGAGGTTCACAAAAATAAGAAAGAAAGAAGTTGAAATTTATTCGTAGATGCTCAACAACAGGATATGTGGGATGCTTGGTGCACTGACAATCTCATGTTTGTTCAATTAGAAACCCACTGGAAGTTGATAGATAGAGCGTTCTTTACAATATACACTATTGAAACCATCAGAAGCTAGCATTATTATGATGATGGCACAACAATGATCTTTAGAAGAATAAGTTTTGATACCTTCAGAACATAATATCTCCCCCACTGTAGTGGTTTGAAAGCTGAATTCAGAGACGTAAAAAAGAAGAAAGTAGAAGAGATGTTGGCCAAAGAGTCCACAGAGACTGAAGCTCCCTCTGATTTTATTCTGTTGAAACTGGTTGGAGCCAATCCCCTGATGAATGACGTAATCAAGAGGCAAGCACTAGAATGAGTCTAGAGGTACCTGAGAAGAGAGAAGGCAAAAATCAAGGCCGAGAACGAGCTTGTAGCAGCAGCCTCATTTAACACCCTAAAAGTACTCTTTACAGAAGCCTCCATGGCAACTTAAGATTCCCTTCCTAGTCAGATTCATCCTAAAAATATTGATGACAGGCCAGCAAATGTAATCCCATTGCCAATTTTTAAGGGAGAGTACAATGAAGACCCTGATCTTCATGTAGTAGAGTTTATGGTAGCATGTGTGGCTAACAATGCCAGAACCGTTCAGCATTGGTTAGCAATATTCCTTGCCACTTTCAAGGGCATGGCATTTCACTAGTATGAGAGATAAGCAACATGAACTTTTGGCACATGGGACGACCCCCTTCCTCACTAAATTCAAGCGTGAAGGTTTTGAAGAGCGAATGCAAGAGGAGTTCATGAACCTAAGTCAATCCTCTAGAGAAAGAGTAGAAGCTTATGTCTCACGAATGGAATCCATCTTGAAGAGATGGATTAATCATCATTTGGATGAAGGCATCCAGAAAGGAGTGTTCCTCAAAGGCCTACAACTAGAAGTTTGCAAGTTCGTGGAATTGAGAAGACCAGTCAATCTGCAAGTTGCAATGGAAGGTGCAAGACTATATGATGAAGTTAAAGCAAGGTTGTCAATGACCTCAGGAAGAGGAGTCTTACCTCCTCCCATGCCAGGAATGGTATACCCACCAAATGTAGTTCCAGGGACAGCTCCCTATCCCTACCCCCAAATGCAAACAGTGCCGCAGTACAATGCACCTAATTCACAGTGGCCGCAAACGACAATGCCTCAAATGATAGTTCAACCACAACAGCAGTGGTCTCAAACAGTTCCTCCAATGACGACTCAACAACAATGGAATACTACCCACTAGAATCAACAACCCCAAGTCTCAACAGGAGCTCTGAATCAAAACCAGAACAGAGGACCTCCTGGATCAACCCAACCAGTGTATTCACAGAAGCTTCCCAAAACCCTACTACAAGTACTCCAAGAAGTGAAAATCTAAAGAACTACCTATCTGATTCAGTGGCAAGTATAAAAAAAGAGCTTATGGATGTAATTACAGAACAACTACAAACGCTGAAGGTGAATACCGCCAATATATCCACTCCTGCAGGAGGTGGGAGAGATGTGATACATTCTAATACATGGTATAGAAAGTGCCATCAAGTGGGACATTTAGCCATTGAATGTAGCCGAAAACCAACCATTCTTGGAGCCTTCTGTTCATACTATTTGAGGAAGAACCATACAGAGGATGTTTGCTCTCTGAAAGAGATGCGTGAATGAAGAATGAAGATGAAGACACAAGATTCAACTTGCTGGAATCCAAAATGACAACACAGGACATTAGACCAAAGCCTACTAGGGAGTTTGGTCCTAATTTTGGCCCAATGAGGTTTCCCTCTCAGAGTTACAGAGGACAACAAGTCAGAGATCATAGGTGGAGTGTTACAAATGTGGAGAAAAGGGTCATATCTCACCAAATTGTCTAAACCCTAGAAGGTCTGTGGATTATAAGCCTTTATGCAGTCGATTCAAAGGAGAAGACCACACTAAAAAAGATTGTCCAAGTCTAGCCCCTCTAAAATCTACTTCTGATACCCAATAGAAGACCCAAGGACCTACTTCCAATTTGGTGGAATTGGAAATCGTGGCAATAACATGTGCAAAGAAATGAGAACCCATAGTTCTAAAAGAGAACATTTCCTCTATACCAAGACTGTGAAGTTCAATCTTCCTCAGGAAAATAAGAACAATGCAGTCTAGAACAATGAAGTATAGAGCACTACAGAGCCACAGAGAGCTACAGAGACAGTCCCAAAGACAGGACCAGAGGTCTAGGAAATAGAGGATGCAGAAGGACCTCCTCAATTTCAAGAAGTGCAGATGTTGCCGCTCCTAGAAGAAAAAGGGAAGATAAAAGTGGGCAAGGCCCCATTTCCCAGTCGATTGGAAAAGCATGTGGATCCTATCAAAGAGTATGATTTAGTCAAATACCTAGACACTTTTAAACCAAACTTAACATTCTAACAGTTGTTGATGTTGTCTCCCAGCTATTGAAAAAAATTCAAAATCATACTAACTAGAAGAAGAGGCCTAAGAATTGCACCCTCCGTGGTGAATAAGTCCAATAGAGCCTCAGAACCCCCAAAGGAAGTAGATGTAGCTAACACCTTCTTAGATCCTAGAACCCTAGAGATTGACGTATGGATTAAGGGGTGCTTTATTTCAGATGCATTGATTGATGGAGGCTCATCAATAAACATAATGACAGATGTGACAATGAAGGATCTAGGTTTGCAAGGAATGCAGCCTACATAATGGCTTATCATATTGGCAGACCAAAGTTGAATCTAACCATTGGGAATTCTCCCATACGTAAAGACAACCCTCGCAGGAAGAGACTATTGCCTGACATATCTGGTGGTCAAACCAAATTCCTACGGGACCTCATATCCTCTGTTGTTGGGAAGACCTTGGCTTCTTGAAGCAAGAGCAAGACGGATTGGTTCAAAGGGACCCTAACCCTAGGTAGAGGACCCAATAAAGCAGTATTGAAGTTATATGGATCACAAGAAGGTAATGGATCCATATCCATCAAAGTCGTAACTGACTCCTCCAATGAAGTAACAGATGGTACATCAAGAGACGAAGAGACTGTCAAACAGATCTTTCCCAAGAAAATAGAGGCATGGTCCCTAATAGTGGGCACTATAAGCAAATTAATGAAGGAAGTAAAGTCTTTGTTTATGGGTGAATACCTCCTGCCTGAACCTAAATTGACTTTTGAAATCACCTCTGACAGCGAAATAGAAGCATGGATGTATTGTTCTCCTTGTCAAATGGTAGTTGCAGAGATAGAGCCAGAGATAAAGTCAGAGATAGTGACAGGAGCAAAGACAGATACAGGCATAGAGACAGAGGCAAAAGCAAAAGACAAAATAGAGAACTTGTTCTTCTCTTACATAGCACTCCCAGATGTAGAAACAGAACCTAAAGAGGACAAAGGTGATAATGCAGAAGAAGATTATGGACGCGAGCTAGAAGAATCTATCCTAGTTACAAAAGGTAGAGATCAGGAAGAAGTTCCTAAAGTTCCCAAAGCCTTAGAAGTAGAAGATTTCTCTCTGATCGACAAAATGATTGTGGTCCCTTTTGGACTGATTAATGAGTCACGTTATGAGCAAAGCCCTTATAAGAAATGGATTAAGAAGAATAGGCCTTCCTTTAGTAGTGGCTCTTTTCGTCCAAAGTTACCCTTCCTTAAAGAAGATGATGACGATGCACCTTACCAACAATCCCCAGCCTTGCAGCTCAAACAAAACACAAAAATTTCTTGTTATATGAAGTTCTTGGATGCATCTTCAAAAGAAGAATCCTTGAGACAAGAAGTAACTCATCCCCAACCCAAACCCGAAAGCTCAATGATAGGCTTTCAGCCTCCCAAAAAGTAAGCTAGGCCTCCATTAAAAGAGGACACTAGTTCCTGTCAAGATTGTGGGAGAGAAGGAAGGAGTCTCACTTGTAGCTTTCTTGCTTGCACAATGGGGGAATACACACAAGGGTGGAGGCTGAAAACAGTTTTCCTCTTCTTAGTTGTATAAGCCAAAAGAACTCTCATACAAAGAAATAGAAGAACCCTATATATGGGTCTCAAACCAAACTCAACTAACTAAGGTGGCATACTAACTGAGCCACGAACTAGAGTAGATAAGGATAGCTATCATGTAGCTATTATTCATGGGCGGTGTACCAACCGCGTCTGCAACTGACAAGTCGGTGACATAAATACACAACGGTCACCCTGGCGTATCACGAGTGGAGCTCGATATCTCAACACTCCCCCTCGAGCTCAATCCTAATTCCTGCACACCAAGCAGGTCTCTGAACTTGCGCAGCTTCTCTGCGCCCAATGCCTTCGTAAATATGTCAACTACCTGATCCTCTGTGCTGACATAAACTAGATCAATAAGACCTAGTAAAACCCTCTCTCGCACATAGTGATAATGCACCTCAATGTGCTTTGTTCTAGCATGATAGACAGGGTTATTTGCCAAGTGTATACTACTCATGTTGTCACAATAAATGACAACTGGCCCATCTGTAGACTGATGCATATCATAAAGTAGCTTATGCAACCAAGCTACCTCACATGCAGCCATTGCTGCACCCCTGTACTCAGCCTCTGTGCTCGACAAGGCAACTGTAGGCTGTTTCTTGCTGCTCCAAGTGACTGCAGCACTCCCAAAAGAGAACACATATCCACTGGTAGATCGTCTATCAGAAATACTACCAACCCAATCAGCATCAGTGTATCCATGCAGCTGTATCTGAACCCCAGTCTCATAAAATAGTCCATACTGCAATGTGGACTTCACATACCTGAGTATGCGTCTAGCCGCATCCAAATGCGATTTCCTTGGAGCCTGCATAAACTGACTTACCAATCCAACAGCATAGCTCAAATCTGGCCTGGTAATAGTCATATAAATCAAGCTTCCTACTATGCGTCTGTACATAGTAGGGTCTTCCAGAAGCTCACTTGCATCTGCGCTCAGCTTCACATTCTGCTCCAAAGGAACTGAAATAGGCTTACAGCCTGTCATCCCATATTTGGACAGCATGTCCAATCCATACTGCCTCTGCAAGAGCTGTATCCCACTTGGTGATCTAATCACCTCAATGCCCAAGAAATAACGCAGCTCTCCCAAATCCTTCATCTCAAACTTCTGCTTCAATAGCATTTTCACATGAAGGATATCTTCATCACTGTCACCTGTCATAATCAAATCATCAACATAAATGACAAGTAGCATAATACCGTTCTCTGTTTTTCTCACATAAAGTGAGAAATCTGCCTTGGAAATCTGAAAGCCAATAGTGACAAGATACTGTCCTATCTTGTCAGACCATGCTCTAGGTGCTTGCTTCAAGCCATACAAAGCTTTCTTCAACCTGCAAACAAACTCAGGATGAACAGCATGCACATAACCTGGTGGCTGCTCCATATAGACCTCTTCTTGCAAATCACCATGCAAGAAGGCATTCTTTACATCCATCTGATGTAAAGACCATCCCTTTGATGCAGCCATAGCAATGACTGCTCTTACGGTTGCCATCCTTGCAACCGGACTAAATGTTTCTTCATAGTCAATGCCATATGTTTGTGCATACCCCTTGACTACTAATCTTGCCTTGTATCTGTTCACAGAACCATCAGCATTGTGCTTCACCTTATAAACCCACTTACAGCCAATTGCATTTTTACCTTTAGGCAAAGGTACCAATTCCCATGTAGCATTTGCTTCCAAGGCATCCATTTCTTCATCCATGGCTTTCTCCCATTTTTCTTTTCCCATGGCTTGCTCAAAAGAAGTGGGTTCTGGTTCTTGTATCACCTTGACCATATATGCATAGTGAATGGCTGTAAATCCATCATATTTCAGCCTATCCACAGGATACCTAACTCTGGTAGACCTGCGCAAAGTGGGTTCACTCCCAGGTGCTCTCAAAACATCCCTGGTCTTCCTTACTCCAGGTGTAACAATAGAAGGAATACCCAACTCATCATCAATGCTCTGTTCTGAGCCACTGGGTTCACCATCCACATAAGAGTGACCTGCATTCACATCAAATATGGGCTGATCAACCTTCTCTTTTCCTTTTCGTGATACCTGCATACCACTATCTGCATTACTTTGAGAAGATTCTCCTGATCTCAATCTGCCTGTCCATGGCGAAGAATGTGAACCACTGGTAGAGGACGCTCCAGGTCCACTAATATTTTGTGACTGCTGCTGTGAATTCTATGCAGCATTACCATTTTGTGCATCTACATCATCAATCACATTTACTGGTTTATACCAGCTACTCATCTCATCAGAAACAACATCTCTGCTCACTGTAAACTTACGAGTAGAAGGGTTATAGCATCTATACCCTTTTTGCTGCAGAGAGTAACCAATAAAGATGCACTTCTCAGCTTTTGGATCCAACTTGGATCTCAACTCATCTGGCACATGTACATAGGCAATGCAACCAAAAATTTTCAAATGAGAAATATCTGGTTTCCTATCAGTATACCTCTCCTCTGGAGTCATTCCATGTATTGCTGCAGTGGGAGTCCTGTTCATTATGTAGACTGCTGTAGCAACTGCTTCAGCCCAATAAAAATCTGGCAAGTCTTTTTCATTGAGCATGGCACGAGATACCTCTCCAATATGCCTGTTTTTCCTTTCTGCAATTCCATTTTGTTGTGGGGTATAACTGCATGAATATTGCTGCTTTATGCCATGCTCCTGCAGGAACCTTGCAAACTCATTTGAGAGGTACTCTCCCCCTCCATCTGACCTTAGGCATTTTATCTGCAGGCCTGTTTCTTTTTCAACCATAGCTTTAAGAGTTTTGAAATGCCCAAAAACTTCACTTTTCTTTTTCATAAAATACACCCAAACTTTTCTGCTATAGTCATCAATAAAACTGACAAAATAATGACAGCCTCCAAGAGATGCAGCTTTAGTAGTCCACACATCAGAGTGGATTAATTCCAATGGCTTCTTACTCTCTTGAACATGTCTAGGAAATGGTTTCCTTGCCTGTTTTCCAAACTGACAGGCTTCACATACCTTATGCATTTCTGCAACCTTGAATCTAGGCAATCCTGCAACAATATTTTGGGCCTGCATTGATTTAAGTCGCTGTACATTAACATGACCAATGCGTTTATGCCAGATATCAATATCTGCAACTACACCGGTCCCATGTGCAAACATTGCTGCACTCAATTCAGACATGTCTGCATCCAACGTAAACATTCTGCCCTTCTTCTTTCCTTTTGCTATCAAGCGACCTTTATTTTTCATATCCTCAACAAAGCATCCATGAGGATTAAATCTGACCTGCAAGCCCTGTTCAACCATTTGACCAACAGAAACCAGATTCTTGGTGATATTGGGGACATGAAATACATCGGACAGGTATTTCTTTTTCCCATCCTGCATAGACAAAGGAATTTTTCCAATCTGCACAATCGGATGTGCAGTATCATCACCAGTCTCCACAAATCCTGGTTTTTCCATTTTCCTTGCATCCTCCATCCATTCTGCATGACCTGTCATGTGGTTTGATGCACCTGAGTCAACATACCATACATCATTGCTTTCTTCTGCACTTGTCACAGAATTGTTCATGTGCTGCACCATAAACAAATGCTCATTTCTGTCATCACCCTGTCTACTAGAAGATGCATAATTTCCTTGTTGCAGTTTTCTATTCATGATGTCATTCTGCTTTTTATAGCAGTCTTTAGCCATATGACCCATTTTACCACAATAGTCGCATTCAACATTACTGTTTGCATTTTGACCTCTTTGCCATCCACCACGACCTCTTTGGCTCCCCCTGCCTCTAGAGTTACCACGTCCTCCTCCATAGGACTGGTTTTCTTGAGTTTGCTGCATATTCTGATTTCTACCACGGCCTCCAAATCGGCCTCCTCTACCTCTGCCTCTACCTCTTCCAGCATTTGAGTAGAAGACAGTTTCTTTTGAAGTTCCTCCTGAAGAAGATGCACCACCATTTCTCTGCTCCTCAGAAATTAGAAGAGCAATCAACTCCTCAAAATCAGGAAATCTTTCACGAACTGAAATGGATGTCCGAAACTGTGCATAATCCTTTCCTAGACCATTCAAGGTCACAGAAACTAAATCATCATCTTCCACTGGCGACCCAATGGAAGCAAGTGCATCTGCAATCTTCTTCACCTTCATGTGGTAGTCATTGATGCTCATACTTTCTCTTTGCACATTATGCAACTCTTGCTTGAGCTGCATTTTCCTGGCTTGCGTATTTGTGCTATACATTTTTGACAGAGTATCCCATGCTTCCTTTGGCGTACTTGCATCCTGAATATGCACAATCATAGAGTCTGAAATACTAATAGACAGCCAGTACATAACTTTCCTGGCTCTCTCATGCCATGCTTTGAATGCCTGCATTTGCTGTTGATTGGGAACATCAGGAAGAACTGGTTCTTCTTCATTTCCTGCAACAAATTCCCAATATCCTTTTCCCATAAGGAAATTCGTCATTCTAAACTTCCATGCTTGGAAGTTGTTCTTGTCAAGCTTTTCAGTGACAATCTGTGAAAGAGAATCAGACGCCATTACAGAACACTGCAAAAAATTCTGTCACTGCAAAAAACACAGCTTCATCCTCACAAGGGTAAATCTGCAAAACTGGCGAAAGTGGTATTTGACCACACAGTCACTTCCTAGTGACGATTTTGCATAAACAGGAACCAAGGATGATTCTGTAACTCCCAATGTCTCTGTGCACAAGCATACGATGCAATTTCTACAGAAACTTTTCACCGACCTGTAGAACAGTGGCTGCACAGCATAAAACTGGGCCTTTTCCTGAGTGCGTGCAGAAAACTTCCGCCTCCAAAACAGGCCCCGAAATGGCCTCAAATCAAAAAAATAAGGTCGCCAAGGGCTAAAGCCCTATCCCGCAGCATATACTGCCCTCTTGCTTCACCGCGAAGGGCGTCTCAACCTGAGACAATGCACTCCTGCACTTTCCGGCTGTGCTACCTGCAGAGATCTGCTCCCAAAACAGAAAATGAAAGCAACACTGCTCCTCTTACCAGAACACCGCGAGCTTGGCTTGCTTTCTTGAGCTCCTTACCACGAACAAGGCTCTGATACCATGTCAAGATTGTGGGAGAGAAGGAAGGAGTCTCACTTGTAGCTTTCTTGCTTGCACAATGGGGGAATACACACAAGGGTGGAGGCTGAAAACAGTTTTCCTCTTCTTAGTTGTATAAGCCAAAAGAACTCTCATACAAAGAAATAGAAGAACCCTATATATGGGTCTCAAACCAAACTCAACTAACTAAGGTGGCATACTAACTGAGCCACGAACTAGAGTAGATAAGGATAGCTATCATGTAGCTATTATTCATGGGCGGTGTACCAACCGCGTCTGCAACTGACAAGTCGGTGACATAAATACACAACGGTCACCCTGGCGTATCACGAGTGGAGCTCGATATCTCAACAGTTCCCCAACCCAAACCTGAAAGCTCAATGATACCCTTTCAGCCTCCCAAAAAGCGAGCTAGGCCTCCATTAAAAGAGGATACTAGTTCTAGTGCATCATCAAAAGATGAGACCACTCCCTTGAAGGAGTGGTCCAGAAGCAGTCCATGGGACATTTATCCGTGAAGTGGAAAGTGAAGGAAGTTTACGTTCATGGATGTTGATGGTATTGAACGTCACTTAAAGGTGGGTCTAAATCTTCTAGAAGAGAAACTAGTGGTCCTACAAGGCTTGTTAAAGGAGAACTTAGATGTGTTTGCATGATCATACAAAGATCTAAAGGGGATTGAGCCCACAGTACAACACCACATCGACTTAGAGCCTAATGCTGAACCAGTGAGGCAAAGACAGAGGCATATGAATCCCAATTATTCTGCTCTGGTGAAGGCCGAACTATTGAAGCTCCTTGAAGCTGAGTTCATTTATCGTGGCTAATAGTGAATGGGTTTCACCCATTGTGGTAGTACCCAAGAAGAACGGGTAACTTCGAGTATGTGTGGACTTTCAAAAATTGAATTCCAAGACAAAGAAGGATCATTTTCCTATCCCATTCACAGACCAAATGTTGGACACAATGGTAGGCCATGAGCTCTATTCCCTCTTGGATGGATTCAGGGATACAACCAAGTCCAAATCGCAAAAGAAGACCAATCCAAAACAACCTTCACAATCGAATGGGGAACCTATGCTTATAGAGTGATGCCATTTGGGCTCTGTAATGCTCCTGCTACTTTCCAACAAGTGATGATGGCTACCTTCCAGAACCATTTACATGATTTCATTGAGATGTATCTCGATGAATTCTATCTAAAGCCTAATCTGTGAGCATTGGGAAGATTTAGAGCAGTGTTTTGATAGATGCCAAGAGTATGGGATTTCTCTCAACCCTGAAAAATGTGTCTTTGGTGTCTCATGAGGAGTTCTATTGGGCCACATTTTCTCTGCACAAGGGATATCAACAGACCCTGCAAAGATTGAGGATATTGCTGCCTTGACAACCCCAACAATTGAGGGGATTCCTTGGCCATGTGGGCTATTACAGACGGTTCATTGCACACTTTGTGACGAAGGCAATCCCTTTGCATAAAATCCTGAGGAAAGATGTTGAGTTTATATGGACCAATGATTGTGACAAGGCATTCAACACTCTAAAGTAGTGCTTGATTGAAGCACCCATCCTGCAGTCTCCTGATTGGAGGAAGGAATTCCATGTGCACACTAATGCATCAATTGAAGGCCTATGTGAAATTTTATGCCAAAAGTGCCCCTCTAACTTAGATCAACCAATCTATTATGCAAGTTGAAAAGTAACTGACAGAGAGTAGAACTACACAGTGACAAAGCTTAAGTGTCTAACAATGGTGTTTGCTTTGGAGAAGTTCCGATATTATATGTTGTCAACTCATTTTAAATTTTATTTAGATCATGAAGCCCTGTCCTTTCTAATGAACAAAGCATATCTGAAGGGAAGAATGATGAGATGGCTCCTTCTATTCCAGGAGTTTGACTTTGAGGTAATCACAAACCTGGTCACTCCCATGTTCTGATTGATTATCTATCGTGTATCCTGCAGAATGTAGATGAGGAGTAGGATGATCCAGAACTCCCTGATGCTTCCTTGTTTCTAGTCAAAACTGTCACCCTTTGGTATGCAGACACATCGCCAACCCAACAGTATCCTCTTGGCATCTCTAGTCGAAAAAGGAAGAAGCTTCTGTTAGAATCAGTCCCCCTACACCTTGTTAGGCGATGCACTATACAAGAAAGGCAAAGATGAAGTGCTCAGAAGATGTGTTGCAAGAGACGAGATTGGGATTTTTCTGAAAGTTTGCCATGATGAGCCATGTGGAGGCCACTTTGCAAGCAAAGCAACAACCAGAAAGGCTCTGTTAGCAAGATACTAGTGGCCGACCCTCCATAAGGATGCCTACGGCGACTATAAGCAATGTGACGTGTGTCCATAGATGGGGAAACCCACCAAGACTAGTGCCATGCCACTACAACCTATCCTTCCCTTAAAGTCGTTTGAGAAGTGGGGCATCAACTTCGTAGGTCCAATCAATCCCCCCATCAGACAGAAGTAAAAACAGATACGTCCTGGTATGTACGGATTATGTCACCAAGTGGTGTGAAGCTAAATCTCTGAAGCGAGATGATGGAAATAGCATGGTCTTGTTCCTGTACGAGAATACCATCACCCGTTTTGATAGTCCCCTAGAGCTGGTAAGTGACAGAGGCACTCATTTCATTAATAAGGTTATGGAAGAAATCACAGAGCTGTATAAGATTCGCCATCACAAGTCCACCCCCTATTACCCCAGAGCCAATGGCCGAGTTGAAGTCACCAATCGCATCCTTTGCTCGATCTTGACAAGGACGATTGCCCACATTGCCGTGATTGGGATGATCAACTTATAAAGGCCCTCTGGGCATACAGAACCTCCCATAAGGCAAGTATAGTGGACAGACACCCTTCCAACTAGTGTATGGTATAGAAGCCATTTTTCCTATTGAACTGGAGTTCCCCCTCCCTGTGAGTGACTGTCAAGGAGCACTTGGGAGATGCTGAGTCCTTGCAATGTCGTCTCCTGCACTTGAAATGTCTAGACGAGACTCACAAGATGGCTCTACAGTGCATGGAAGCCATGCAAGTCCGACGAAAGGCCTATCATGACAGCTTCATCAAGCACAAGGAGTTCAAGGAATGTGATCTTGTCCTAGCCTGTGATTCGCAATTTGGCAAGTTTCTTGGAAAGCTTCAACAACAATGGATGGGACCCTATAAGGTACTTGCTATCAACCCTAATGGCTCGACCGTTGTTGCCTCTAATAATCCTTTCCTGATCAGTGGCTATTTCCTAAAGAAGTATTTCCCTCCCTAGGGATCCTGACAATCACAGTCGACCCACCCTTCCCCTTTTAGGTGTCGCACTGTCTTTCTTCTCATGCTCCTGATAGCCCTTAAGATATTCTTCATGAGGTAGCCTTGTTCTACTAGCCCCTCATAGATACCTCCCACCCTTACCTTGTTCTCTTCTCATCTGATCTAGCAATGGTGGTGAGGATGGTTCTCACACATAGTATTTCTACCATTCTCTTTATTTTAAAAAACATGTAAATATATCGGTGATGGGAGAAAAGGACTTCAGTCCCTGTCATGCCGACCTATTCTTCAAGAAAAGGTGGAAACACCCTTGAAAATAGGGCAAAGAAAAAAAAACATTAAAAAAACTATTATGAGAGAACAGGAAGCAATTCCCTGTCATAACAGGCCTCGTTTCAAGAAAAGGTGGAAACACGCTTGGACTGGAAGCTGACTATGGAAAAGGTGGTAACACCCTGCAGTCCAAGATAGCTAACTCATCAGCAAACACTTTTCCAAAAGAAATTCCAAAGCCACCTCCCTTGGTGTGTTGTCTCTGTACTCCCCCCAGAATATGTGATTCCCTAACACAGATGACATGATGTCCAGAAAATCTACAGTACCAAATATATGGGCTACCTCCCTGGGTACACCTCATCATCAACTCCCTGATGCTAGCAACAGACGAGACGATCTTCATCAACAAACAATTAAGTGATGTGAGCTTTCATCCTAATATGATGGGCTGTGAGTATAGGCTGCTCTCTGTATTTATCAATAGAGCATGAGATAGAGGGTGGGGTGATTGACCGGTTCATTCCCTTCAATTCAAATGAGAGGTGAGCTGTGTGGAATGGAGGGTTGCACTCATGGTCTAGGCCTCTCAATGCACAATGCACGATCTCTTCCTATGCACTGCACTATAAGGCTTCATGGCCTTCCTTCTCACACTTTATGCCAGCACAAGGCAAGATACACTGTTGCACCATCACCTATGCACAAGGCATACAACCTTTTCACAACCGATTGTGAGGATAACAATAATAGGTGTAAAGATCGGGTTGCCCTCCTATATTCTCAAACAAAGTGTCAGTCAGAGGGGGGTCAAGTGTGACTAGTATGTCATCATACAATCATCGAGAGGTGAGATTGAGGGACGTTACAACACTTGGCACAATGTATGTTTTCCTTTCCTCACACATCCATGGAATGGGTCTCTGCCATCATCACAGGACACGTCACCCTGTTCTGTACACTGCACCATAAGGTTCCCTGGCCTCGTGCTTGCACCTATGCCCAGACAGGATTGGAAACACTTATGCACCATCAATTGTGCACCCTGGCATACTCCTTTTGTCCCATTTCCCTTGTTGATTTCTAAAGCGGGTATATGTCAGGGGGTTCTCTATGAGATTCATCGAGTGATGTACGTTATGGAGCGAGTGACTGCTCTTTCCTCCCCATTTGAGTGATTGTGCGTGCCGAGTGCAACATCCTTCGTCATCACCTGAATTCATGCATCTTCATCACCAAAGCTGCCTCCTTGGGTGCTGCTGCATGTCCCTACCACACTAGACGTATACTGTGAAGACATCTTGGTACCTCCTGCAGAGCCGATTGCGATATTGGACGCGATGTCAACCATCAATTGCAATGCTCGGCAAACTGTGGCAAGTTTTTCTAACCCTACACCTTCTATTTGCAAGTGACAGTTATGATTTATGTATGGGGACGTTAACATACAATCCACTGATATGTTTTGTGTTCATGTGGAGCCATTTCACCCTACCTAGTAAGGTTTTAAGTGTGGGGATGCATCCTTGTGCATCTGTCAAGCATACATCTTGCATATGCCATTCACGAAATCTGTGTCTATCCCCTGTCTTCACTTTACCTTAATGGGTCCCTCGCCCACCCACCAGTCCTCATCTCCCTTACCTATGAGGCCGTTCCTCTTGTTATTTTTCTTTATACGGTGTTTTGGTAGTTTTTCATGTAAACACATCCTAATTTTACAAACACCCAAATCCACCCTTACAGCCATGTGTACTTTTAAATTGTGCATTCTTCCTTTTTACTACCCCCTGTTCCGAGCAACAGATTGAAAGTTATTAATTTTGGAAGTAATTCTCACACATTGGATGTTTTTCCATGTGAACGCTTCTTTATTTTTCAGAATACTGCTCTAATGTAACAGCATTGTCCTACACCTTCCATATGACATTTTTCCTTTTTACACCCTATCATTCTGAAGTACGGTTTGTATGTTATTAATTTTTGTGGATTTTCATGTCTTTTTCGTGTGTCTTTTTGTTCTTTTTCCATATGAACCTACCCAATTCTCATTGAAATTAAAATCTAACTGGATAGCCTTGATCGTCCCCCTTTGTACCTATTTTTTCTTTTTTCATTACCCTATTCTAACCTACGGATTTTTAGTTATTAATTTTTTCAGGTGTTTTTGAGTTTTTTTTTTCCATGTGAACGCCTCTTAACCCGATCAGAACTGCATTCCAATGTGCTAGCCTTGAAGATCATCTAGTCCTGACATTTCTCCTTTTGACTGCTCTCCATTCTGATAGACTGATCATTAATTATTAATTTTCGAATCCCTTTTCAGGTACCATTTTTGGAATTTTCCCATGTGAAGGCATCTTATCTTGATCGGAATTGTGTTCTGAAGAGATAGGATTGTCAGGAACCTTCTTCCGCACATTTGTCCTTCTTCTGGTACTTTGTTCCAATGCATAAATTCTCCAATGTTAATTCTTGTATGCATTTTTGGGCTCGATTTTCTCCTTTTTCCCATGTGAACACCCTACATTCTCCTCGAACCCCCTATTGTATTTTTCCACTGTCTTTCCCCTACCTTCTAGCACATTTTCCATTTTTACGGCATTTTATTCCAATGCACAGTTTGGGCTTTATTAAAATTTTTGTGTTTTTACGTGTGTACGTGTCTCCCACATTACGCGTGAACATTCATGTTTTTTAATTTTCCCATCCACTGATGCGTCCAACACACCGTTTGCCCATGTAACGATGTCCCAGTCATTTATGGGTCCTACCACTGCAAATTTTTTTACCCTCGCCCGCGCCTATATGTAGGATGCGGGGGGATTACCTTTGATTTTTATTTTCATTTTGTTTTATTATTATTATTAATTTAAAAAATTCCTATCCTCCCCCCTCCCCGATAGTTCCCTCCTCCCCCTTCCTTCCCTTCTCTCCTCTCTCTCTCCCTTCTTTCTTCTTTCTTTCCTTCTTTCTCTCACCTCCCCCCTCTTTGCGTACCCTCCCCTCTCCCCCATTGCGCATCTCTCCTCTCTCCTCTCTCTCTCTCTCTCTCTCTCTCTCTCTCTCTCTCTCTCTCTCTCTCTCTCTCTCTCTCTCTCTCCTTCTTCTTCTTCTTCTTCTTCTCTCCCTTCCGTCACCTCTCCCCCTCGCCTACCGTGCCACCACGTCATCGTTGTTGCCGCCATTGTCACTGCCACACTCACCACCACGCCTCACCAACCTGTCGGTTGTCATGTTGCCGTTGTCGCTGCCGCGCTCACCACCGCACCTCACCAACCTACCGCGCCAATGCATTGTCGTCATCGTTGTGCTCACCCGCTTGCCGCCTTGCAAACCCACCCTCCCTTCCCACCCCAGTCCCCCCCCCCACCCTGCCACCCCACCCCCTTTCCTACCCCCCTTTCCCGCCCGCCCATTATCCTCCCCACCCCCCTTTACTACCCCCCTTTCCCTAGACCCTGTCCTGCCTGCCATTCCCCACCCTACACCCACCCCCCTACTAGCCCCCTGTCCCCCCCTTCTAAGCCCCCCTTCCCCCACTACACTCCCCTTACCCCCCTTCTAAGCCCCCGTTCCCCCACACAAACCCCCAACTTTCCACTACCCCCCCCTTGGGATTTGTTCATGTGGGCCTTCGTTTCCGAAGACACCCCGCCGCCGACACCACGTCATTTTCCGTGCCCCCACGTGTCACCCACCCCTACCCAATACCACACCAATTGCAGGTGTTCCTGCACGCATGGGCATTGCTGTGCCATGTCGGAGCGTTGCTTGTGGGCTATTTCACGAGTAGTCACACGCGAGGACGCACATCTTGTCTTATTCCTACGATGGTGTGAACATTAGCAGCCGTTCACACGCCGTAGCCGTCCCGTGCTAGCAGCTATTCACATGTACTTTTCCAACCCAAACCCATTTAAAAATCCATAAAAAACACCAACAAACCATAAAATAATTTAAAAAGAGAAAGAAAGCATAAAGAAAATCTATAAAAATAGGAAAAATCACTAAAAAATATTTGAAATTTTCTTAATCATTTGCTAATTTTTGGAATCATTTTTCTTTGCTGAACCACATGAATAAATGATAAAAAATATTATTAAAAATTCAAAATCCTTTCACAATTCATTAAAATTCAAAAAAATCATTAAAAATCCAAAAAGTTTTCAAAAAAATCCTTGAAAAATTCCACACATTCTTTCACATGTTTTTCAATATTTCATGAGCTTACATTACCTATATAAATGCGAAACTCATTTGATTTTAAAAAAAAACACCACACAAAACAAACAAACAAAAACCCAGAATCCAAACCTAATTCATTCACACTCATTTTGAACTTTCACACATCACTTGAAAACAAAACAATCTAAACACAAACCCTTTAATGTGTCCACACATGAATTTAATTTAATTAAAAAAAGGAAAAACAAACAAACAACAACCATAAACACACAACCTAAAAACCAATATCAACCATCTCCATAATTAATTTAAAAATATATATAAACACCAAACTAAAACAAAACCAAACACACAACTTTAATGTTAAACGAAACACCCCACCCAAAATCCTATTTAAAAGAGACCCATAAAAATTTTCCAATCCCCCTTCCCTTACGATGTGATCATCCACATTGCACAAGTCCCCCATCTTTTTCTTTGGTGCATCATGGTATTCTTCTTTTGGTTTGTATTTGACAGGAAGTAGACTGTTCCCTCGGATTCTTTGGATGTGGAGTATGTTTCAGACCTTGGGGGTGTTCACTCACTGCTAGGTTCCTTTCCTTTTTCCCTCTCCCACGTGCACCATAACACACAATTAATTGTAATTTAAAATCTATCGATCGTTGCACCCACCAAATAAACACATTGATAATCACAGATTGTAATTAAAAAGAACTCGATCGTTAATTATAAAAGGAACCCCCACCGTTGCAGGCACACTTTAGCACCATAACCCACATCATTTGTAAATTAAAATCCATTCACAGTACACAGCACACGTGCTACATACACATTTAAACTGTAATTAAAAATAAAACCCCCGAAGTCACGCATACATGCACTTTGCGCCAAACATCATATAATTGTAAAAATGAACTACATTTTTAGAGTTCCGCAATCGAGTCAGTTAGTTAATTTGTCAGAGTGGGGTTGGGTTACGAAATCGATCCATCATGCATTAAGGGTTTAATTAAAATGAATTTGCAAACTAATTTTTCATTGATTAAAATGAATGCGATGGTGATCACCCACTCACTTCATCGCATTTTAGGTGTACGCTCAACGATTACGGGGGTTGGGATTCCTTAGTCCAGAGGTCAGTTATATTTGTCCATGATGGTTTGAGTCGGTCATTCTATTTTCGGTCGAGTCAGTGTTCGAGTCAGTGACTAGGCTATGGTATGCTGGAACTTATATATTTCTTTTTGCGCACTTGATTACGGGGATCAGGGTGCTTGATTGTCATGCATATCACGAAGCTTTCGGTCACATGTGTGCATAGGTCATGTCGAATTTTTTCCGTAGGCTATGGTTTGTTTGGGGAAGTCTAGTCCAGTCCTTTTTTTGGTTGTGACTTTTATGTGATATCCTTCTTAGCTGTGGTTTTGTAGGAATTTTTCCTACTTTTCCTTGGTTGTGTATGTGGACATCCTATGTGGTCTGAATGGCATCGTCTTCCTCTACTCCCCCACTTGTGATCCAGCATGTGCCATTGCTGGTACATGATTATTCCCTCCTTCTGGAGGCAGATTGTATTTTCCATGTTGGTCTTCGTCCTTTTGTGACCCTAAAGTTTCCGCCAGTGTGGATAATAAGATCTGCTACTCCTTCTTGGCGTCATACAAGAACTAGTCTAGCTTGGTTTATAACGAACACTTCTGCTTATCCACAACCAACATAAGTGATGCATTTTGTTTGCCCCTTTCAGCTTCTTTTGTCCCTAGTGGAAACCAATTATTGATAGCTGAAGAGATCCTTTCCCTTCTTCAAAAGGAGACGTCTACCCCGTTGGTGTCTAGCAAAGTTATTACCATTTTAGGGGTTTCTGTTGCTCCTATCGCCTCCCTAATTTGGAAGCAACTTTGCCTGTTTTGGCAAGAAGGTTAGGCAAGCCTGCATCTAAATGTCTCTCCAAGAGCTTTTCACTGCTTCTATTTAGATCTTGGAAGGGACTAAATTTAATTGGGTGGCATTCATGTTGGTCAAGATGGATCAACATTTCCAAAGAGTCAGAAAAGGTCAGGGCAGTAATGTGTCTTATGGTGCTTTCCTTCAGAAGATTATCACTCTTGCCCCTCCTCCTGGTGGTGGCCAATTGGCTAATCTTGCTCCTCTTTTGAAGTAGCCACCACCTTGCGTTCCATCCCCTCCCCCATTACAAGAAAACTCAGATTCAGAGGATGATCCCCCTCCAAGATTTTTCCGACTTAAGCGCCGACGTACTAAAGGGCCACCTAGTCCCTCTACCGTATCAACTATGGATCCTCTAATCAAGGATAGTACTCCTCCTATTTCTAGTAGTTCCCTTCCTATGTTCCTCTCATGTCCTAACATATTTACAGCTCAGATGGATAGACATCTAGATCAGTAGATTTGTGGTTCCTTACAGACATTGATAGCTGGACAGTTGCTCTCTCAGATAGTTTTTGGTGTCCAGTCTATGTTGGAGACCTCCCTTACATCCTATCTTTAATCTGTTTACACAGGAGTGTATACTTCCTTGCAAGACAAGGTGGATTCATTGACCAGCCAATTGAGTAAAGCCTTGCAAAATTTGGCATCAGAAAAAGTTACCTTGAGTGACATTGATAAGTAGATGATTGAGACAACTATTTTGATGGATAACCAGAAAGCCAAAATTCAGGAGCTGGAAGCTAAACTAGACATTAGAAGCTGAGAATCTATCCTTAACGACTAAAAAGAATGCAGCTATTGAGGACATGTTAGAGTCAGCTCGTAAATTGGGAACTTGTGAAGGTCAACTGCAACATTCCTAAGAAATTGTTGAGGCCCAAAAGAAGCTTATTGAGGAGCTTAATCAGAAAGTTTCCACTCTTTCTATTCCTCCTCCAGCCCCTGTAGTTTCTTCAGTCGTAGCTTCTAGGGAGGAGCTTGACCAATTGTAGCATAAAGCTAAGCTATGTGATGGATTTTCTGCTAAATTAGAATGCATCCAATCACGCATGAATTGTGTGTAGGCAGATTTTATTTGCTATACTGACTTGGTGTCACCACCTCCTTAAGCAATGTCAGTATAGCAAATAAAATCTTCCTACACACAATTCATGTGCGATTGGAGGCATTCTACTTTAGCAGAAAATCCATCACACAAATTAGCTTTATACATATCCTTAAGCAATGTGGATTTGGAACCTCCAAAGGATGGATGGTTAAATCTCTGGTCTACAGATTTGTTGAGAGTTATTTTTGATAGATTCATGGATGAGCTGGTTTCCCATGAAGTTCAGCTATTATCTTTTATGTATCTTACAAGCCATTTATAGATCTCTGATGAGGAAGATCTAAATATTTATGTGGGGGATGTGATCTTGCAAGTTGTTATGTATGTGCACTCAGTGGAGCTTTTGCTAGCAGAGAGTTTGAAGACTTATCATGAGTAGACATCTTGGTGTAAAGGACATGCTTGGCATCCACCTTTCGAGATTGCTACTTTGGAACCTCGTCGTCTCAATAGTATATTCCATAAATATGATATCTAGCTTTTACAATCTCAGTTATTGAGTTATCTTGCTGATAATCCATTATTTACTAGTTCCTTTTTCCAAAATCTTCATTTTCATTGTTCTTTCTATCCATTTGATCCTGCAGATCTTTTGTCTTATTCCCTCATATCTTATCGTTTTCCTTTATATGTTTCTCTTCTTTCATCTAAACCTGATATCATTCCTCTTTTATCTTTTACCCTTCTAGGTCGCCTCATATTCCTGTGTTTACCATTTGTCCTTTTATTGCTAATCCCACGATATCTCCTATCTCTTCTGAACCTCTTCCTACCATTCCTACTCCTATTTTTTTGACAGGTTCCCTTCAAACCTTTTTGATGCATTCTCCATCTTTTCCACCTTCCTTATCACTTCATTTACCCTCATTCTATGACTTATCTTATCCTTCATTACAATCTTGTCCTCTTATTCCATTGCCCTCTCCATCTGATTACATTAACCTTCCTCCCCAGACACTGTTGGATACACCTGGCTATGATCATGACATTCTTCCTTGACGACAATGGACGTTGCATGATTTTGTGATAGGACCGATGTGGCCTTTTATTCCAAGGTACCAGGATATGTTTGCATGTTTGAATTCTTATCTTCATTTTGCCAGAGTACATGTTACTTCTAAGGATACCAATGTTCGTCTTGCAACTCATTTTTTTTTATATCTTTCCTTCATGCATTATCAATGTCATTTGAATACTCATCGGAAGAGTATCCCCTAGCTGATCGTAGATCCAAATGTGGATGTAGCTGCTACTCAAATGGATGTCTTATATTACTTTGCATAGGCCTTCCCCACCAGGTTTATCATCTTACTAGAAAGGATGTGTTGTCTCCAATTCCTCCAAAATGTACCTCAGTACTTCATACATGAGAACAAAGCCTTGGAACATCTTAAACTGAGTATGCAATTTAAGAAGAAACATCTTCATCTTGCTTAGCAGAAGAGGATTTTCATGATTGTATCATCTTTTTACTTAGTGAAAATCTTTTCATTTGCTCTCCATTTTTGGCAGTGTATGCCATTCAGACTACCTGGTTTTGTGTCAAGTGTTAGTGTATGTGTATGTATTATTTTTCTCTTAAGTGGAGTTGAAGACAAAGATGGACCTGATTGAGATGCTGACGGATTGTGGTTTATGATTCTATTTGATTGAAGGATGGAAGCAGCCTTTTATATCCTCTACAAATTTGTTATAATTTTTTGTTGATTATAAGATCTATTCATGGATAAAAGTGTTTTCCTTTCATTATATGCTTTCTAAAATACATATGATAAGTTGGGGTTGTGGTTGGGTGGTTTATTAAAGATTTTGAAGAAGATCGACTTGAGCTCTTTAATGAACTTGTATTTCCTTTTTCTTATGTCGCGAGGACACTCCCTTATTAAGTGTGGGGATATGTTGAATGTTGAATTGACTAGATTTTTTGACTGATTTTTGTTGATTTTCAGGCTTGAATGGTTGATTTTTGAAGGATTTTGAATGATGATTAGTTAATTTGGAAGTGTTTGAGAGTTTTTTGGATGAGATTGATTATATTTTGGAATCTCATGATGATTTTCAATAGAAATATGGGGTTCTATGATGTTCTGATAGGTTCTGTTGAGATTCTGATTGCTTTTGTTTTGCTCTATTTTTCTTCTGTATGAAACATGGACTAATTATTGATGGAAGTTGAGGTCTTTTGCAAGCTCATTGAATAGTTTTTGATAGTTTGGAATGGTTTTAGTATGAGTTATGAGGTTTTGCTGCTTTCTATGAAACCTTCTGTAACCCTTTTGTAGAGCCTCTATCCTTGCTCTGTTTCTGTTATGTTTTATTATGTAGATATTCTATAACTGTTCTGTGGAATGTATCTGTGACTTTGGGAAAATTTTCTAGCCTTGGAAATATGTGAATATAAGTAAAAAAGAGCTCAAGGAAGTCAAAGAAGTAGCTGCTGAAGACTCAAGAGAAGACTGGAGTGAACTGAGAGTAGTGAGTTGTGAGAAGTCACTGTGGTGGCTCTGGTGACCTTTCATATCAGACACACCTTTTGGAAGGGGAATCCATGACCAAAGAATGATTATTATGAGTGATTATTGAGTATTGTAGTAAGAAGATGATGTACTATTTATTGAGAGAGAAAGCGAGAGTCAGAGATAGTCAATTCTATGCAAAACAATATATCTTTCTATGAGAGATTGTGAGAGAAAACCATGAAGACAATGAAGATGAATACTATGTGATATTTTTCCATTCAAAGTGGTGTTTCTCTTGTGTTCCCTTTGTCTATCAATGAAAAATATGAAGAACATGAAGAGCAATATGAATTTTGTTGAAGAATAAAATTGTGGGAGTTTGTTTCTATGATGTTACGTGAAGATTTCTTGCTAGTGGTGTTCTTTTCCTTGTTGCGGTTCTCTAAAGAATGAAACAAAAGCTTGTTGATGTTACAAGATAGATTTTCTTGCAATAGAAACCCCTTTTCCTTGGTGTCTCTCTTAGGGCTCCATTTATGCTTGATGAAGCTGTCATGATGATAAGCCTTTCGTCGAGCCTATGTGGCTTCCATACATTCTATAATATTTTATCCAAACATTCCAAGTATAGAAGTCAGCATCGCAGTGACTCATTATCTCCCAAGTGCTCAGTGATAGCCACTTCCAAAGTGGGGAGTTCTAACTCAACACGGAATACAACTTCTATGCCCCACACCAGTGGAAATGTGTCTATCTTGTAGTAGCCTTATGGGAGGTTTGTACACCCAAAGGGCCTTTGAAAGTTGATCACCCCAATCATGGTGATGTGTCGCAATCATCCTCATTAGGATGATCGAGTAAAGAATACGATTGGTAACTTCAACTTTGGCATTGGCTCTATGGTAGTAAGGTACGGACTTGTGATGACGTATCTTAAAAAGCATTGTTAGATCCTCCATAATCTTGTTTAGGAAGTGAGTGAGTGCCTCGGTCACACTAACTAGCTCTAAGGGAGTGCCAAAGTGAGTGATAATATTCTCATATAGAAACACGACCACATTGTTACCATCATCTTCTTTGAGAGCTTTGTCTTCACACCACTTTGTCACATAGTCTCTACATATCAATATACATTGGTTTTTCTTTCTTTTGGCAGTTGGAGAATTAATGGCGCCTATAAAATTGATGGCCCACTTCTCAAATAGATTCAAGGAAAGGAGGGGTTGTAGTAGCATAGCACTTGATTTGGTAGGCTTTCCCATCTGTTGACAAGCATCACATCATTTGCAGTAGTCATAGGTATCTTTATGCAATGTAGGCCACTAATAACTGGCAAGCATGGCCTTTTTGACTTTTACTTCTCTCACAAAGTGTCTGCCAACCACAAGGCTCATCATGGCATGCTTTTAGCACTATTCTGATCTCATCTCCCGCAATACATATTTGTAGCACTTTATATTTTCCTCTCTTATACAAAGCGCCACCTAGAAGTGTGTATGGGGTTGATTTCCATAGAAGCTTCTTCTTCTCCTTGCTAGAGATTCCATGGAGATACTATCATGTGGCCAAGAGGTTGGCAATGTTTGCATACCATGGGCTTACTGTTTCAACTAAAAATAAGGAAGCATCAGGGAGGTCAGGATCATCTTGTCCCTCTTCTTCAATCTAAGGGATCCACGATAGATGATTGGCCAAAACATGGGAGCAACCAAGCTTGATAACCACTTCAAAGTCAAACTCCTAAAACAAAATGAGCCATCTCATCATCCTAGCTTTAACATCTACCTTATGTATTACGAAGTACAATGCTACATGATCCACATAAGACTTAAAGTGCATTAATAGTAGATCGTGTTGAAACTTTTCCAAGGTAAACACTATCATGCCAAACACTCTTAACTTTGTCAATGTGTAGTTCCTTTCCTGATTAGTTACATTATGGCTTGCATAATAGATAGATTGATCCAACTTTGAGGAGTATTTGTTACATGAGACAACACCTAACCCTTCTACAAATGCATCAGTGTGCACATGAAATTCCGTCGTTCAATCAGGAGGTTGTAGGATGGGTCCTTCAATTAGACACTATTTTAGAGTGTTGAAAGCTTCTTCACAAACATCTATCAAAGTAAACTCTACATATTTCCTTAGGAGCTTATGTGAAGGGGTTGCCTTTACTGCAAACTGTGCGATGAATCTCCTATAATAGCCCACATAGTTGAGAAATCCCCTTATCTGTTTGAGGTTGGTTGGTGCAGTTAGAACTACAATCTTCTCAATCTTAGCAGGGTCTATCCCTTGTACAGAGACAATATGGCCTAGAAGAACTCCCAAAGAGACTCTAAAGGTGCATTTGTCAGGATTGAGGGAGATCCCATACTCCCAACATCAATCAAAGCACTACTCTAGGTGTCCCCACTGCTCATGGATTATGCTATAAACACATAAGTCATCTAGATATACCTTAATGGAATCATGTAAGTGATCACTCTTTGAAAGGCCGCAAGGATGTTATAGAGCCCAAATGGCATCACTCTGTAAGCATAGGTTTCCCATTCTATTGTGAATATTATTTTTGAATTGATATTCTTCTACTATTTGGACATGGCTATATCCACTGAATCCATTTAGTAGGAATAGAGCTCATATCACACTACTATGTCTAATAGTTGGTCTATGAAAGGAATATGAAAATGATCTTTCTTTATCTTGGAATTCAGATTGCGGAAGTCCATATATATTCATAACTTTCCATTCTTCTTAGATACTACTACAATGGAAAAAACCCATTCACTATTGGCCACTAGATAGATAAACTTAGCTTCAAGGAGCTTCAACAACTCTACTTTCACTAGGGTTGAGTCATTTGGATTCATACATCTCTATCTTTGACTCATAGGTTTGGCATCAAGCTTTAGATCGATGTGTGTTAACATACCATGGGATCAATTCCCTTTAGATCTTTATATGGCTATGTAAACATGTCCAAGTTTTCCTTTAGTAGGTCATACAAGACCGACATCTCCTCTTTTGAAAGACTAGTATCTACCTTCAAATGACATCCAGTACCATTTGTATCCACAAAAGTTAATTTCTTTTCATCTTCCACTTCGTAGATGAAGGTCCCATGGATTGCTTCTAGGTATAAATTTGACTCCTTCAAGAGAGTGGCCTTCTCGTCTTGATGCTTTGTTGAAAGTGACCTCATCTTTCCATGGGGACTCAACTGGCCCCTTGGGATGTTGAAATACTATCATGGTTGTTTTAGATTTTGTGGGAGAGTTGATTATCTCTTGACTTGAGGACTCATCTTTTGAGGATGCCTCCAAGAATGTCACATAATAGGAATCAGTTGATGGGCTGCATGACTGATGTTTGTTGGCAAGGTCGTCATCATTGTCGTTTCCTGAGAAAGGTGAATTAGGGAGACAAGAGTCACTGCTAAAGGAGGGTTTATTTTGCTTAATCCATTTCCTATGGAGGTTTTTCATATGATGCAATTCATTTACCATCCCAAAAGGGTACTAGAGTCATTCTATCCAATAGCATAAGATCTTCAGCTTCAAACACTTTTGGTAGTTCCTTCTCATTAGTATTCTCTTCAAGATGAATATTTTCTTGCATATCACTTCTATTATTTGCATCTTGACTTTCATCACAATGTCCTCTTCAGACTCTAGCTTTTCCTTTGTAGGGGGACTATGTAGGAGAAAAATAGACTCTTTGTTATATCTTCTATGTCCGTCTCTATCTCTACTTCTACCTTAGTTCCTTTGTCTGTCTTTGTCTTTGCTTTTGTCTTTGGCTCTGCTATGGCCATGTAATAGGGATAACCATACATCCATGCATTTATCTCACTATCAGAGGTAATTTCAGAAGTCATTCTTGGTTCAGGTTGCAAGTATTCACCCCATCGATAAGGACTTTGCTTCTTTTGTAAGTTGGCTTACAGTGCCCACTGTCAAGTAATGTACCTCCATTTTCTTGGAGGAGATTTGTTTGATAGCTTCTTCATATGTTGATATACCATCCATAACTTTGTTGGAGGAGTCTGTTAAGACTTCAATAGAGGTGCATCTATTACCTTTATGCAAGCCATACAATTTTACCATCACCTTATTGGGTCCTCTGCCTAGGGTTAGGGTTCCCTTGAATCAATTCGTGCATGCTCTTGAAAACGACAGTCAAAGTTAAGCAAATTTAAGCTCAATCAAAGCCCAAAATCATTCCAACATGTGTATCGAGCATCCCCAAGTGTTAAGCTAACATTTGAGCATCAATACCAAGCTCGAGAGCATCATGTATCAAGCATCCCCAAGTGTCACAAATAAGTGCTTTTGTATGATGTATTATAGAATGAAAATGATAGTCAAAGCGGAGCAAATTTGAGCTCAATCAAAGCACAAAATCATTCCATCACATGTATCAAGCATCTACAAGTGTCATAGCTAACATTCAAGCATCAATACCAAGCTCGATAGCATCATATATGAAGCATCCCCAAGTGTCACAAATAAGTGCTTTTGTATGATGTATTATAGCATGAAAATGACAGTCAAAGCTGAGCAAAATTTAAGCTCAACCAAAGCCCAAAATCATTACAACACATGTGTCAAAGCATCCCCAAGTGTCAAGCTAACATCAATACCAAGCTCGAGAGCATCCCCAAGTGTCAAGCTAACATCAATACCAAGCTTGAGAGCATAATTACAACACATGTATCAAGCATCCCCAAGTGTCGAACATAAATACTGTAACGTGTCCGCCCCTCAAATTGTGGGACACGTCTTAACATCCCATCGAGAGATCAATCTAGAAGATGCCGCCCAGCACTCCCAAGGAATGACATGGGGTTTTCCAACTAGGGTCTCTCGAGTCTACCTCACAATGAAACTTATCCGGTTGTTCCCACTAGGATCAACCTGAAGTTCGGGTTCCTAGAAGTTGAGCCTTCCTAACAGCCTTCTAGCATCGGTCGATAGCCGCTCCACTTTGCGTAGATACAACTGGACCCAAGCAGACTCATACCACACTTGGATCAAAGAGAATGGGAAACTGTAATGCCCCCCCCCCCCCCCCCCCCCCCGCGTGACCCCCATACTTTCCCCCATGAGAACACCCCCTTCAAAATTTCTTTTAAAAAATTTGCAATTTTTTTAAATCCCTCCCTCTCTCCTGCCGACAACATGTCGGGGAGAGAGAGAGGGAGTGAAGTGTGTGTGATGGGGGGGGCATGTAGCCCCCCAGATGGTGGGGAGCGCCGACTCATTCCCCCCTTACCACCTCCCCTTCCGCCATATAAGGCGACCCTTTCCCCCCCTCGTGAGACTCATCGCCCCCTCCTCCCTCGACGGTACATGCCCCCCTCTCCGAGGAGTCCAGCATGCCACTCTCCTGCCCTCTCGTAACGCCGCCTTCTTGGTCGAAACCCTGCCCTGTCATGCTATCATCACCGCCATCATCATCTTCTTCTTCTCACACCCACCCTACCACTGCGATAAAAAAAGGATAAGGACGTCATTCGAATCAGCAGACAGAGGAGAGAAGAAGCTAAGGAAGCTTCTTAGAAGCTTCCAAAGAAGCTTCTATTGAAGCTCCCCTACACCAAGTTCATCCGCAGTTTTCGGGTTTTTCACAAATTGTGTTTCTCAAGGTCTATTTCCCGCAAAGAAGGAGATCTCGGCCTACATTTTTAAGGAGTCCAAGGGAGAGTTCATGATGGCCCCTAAGCGAAGAATGAGAGGCGCACATGCGGGTGTTGCCACACGCCCCACTAGGGTAGTCAACACATCAAACGGCGATGCCCAGTGAAGAAGAAGAAGAAGAATAGGAGAAGAAGAAGAAGAGGGAGAGAGAGTGGAAGAAGGAGAAGAAGAGGGAGAGAGAGGAGAAGAAGAAGAAGAAGAAGAGGGAGAGAGAGAAGGAGAAGAAGAGAAAAAGAAGTAGAAGAAGGAGAGGAGAGAGAGAGAAGAAGAGAAGGAGAGGGAGAGAGGGAAGGAGAAGAAGAGGAATAGTAGAAGGAGAGGAAGAAGAGAGAGAGAGAAGAAGAGAAGGAGAGGGAGAGAGAGAAGGAGAAGAAGATAGAGAGAGAGAAGAGGGAGAGAGAGGAGAAGAAGAGAAGAAGAGAGAGAGAGAAGAAGAGAAGGAGGAGAAGAAGAAGAGGAAGAGGGAGAGAGAGGAGAAGAAGAAGAAGGAGAAGAGGGAGATAGAGAAGGAGAGGAAGAGGAAGAGAGAAGAGAAGAAGAAGAAGAAGAAGAAGAAGAAGAAGAAGAAGAAGAAGAAGAGGAAGGGAGAGAAAGAAGGAAAACAAATTGGGGAGAGGGTGAAAGAAGAAGAAAAGTTATGCATGTTGAAGTCATCTTGTTGTCATATGAAGAAGATGCATGATGCCCAAGGTCCACCTATGTTGAGTAGAAGCCCTAAGGATGTGAGGCCATCTGGCTATAGAAATAAGACCGCTTTGAGTCCATTAGACCAATGCAACAAAATGAGAAAGCATAAGAATATAAAAAGGAATATGAGATGGGTTTGGAGACCCAAAATTTCTAAATGTATGGTTGGTGTGTTAGATGAGGAGCCAGGAATTCTATGTGGATATGCCTTGACGATATCCCAAGTGGATGAGATCACCGGCCATAATGACACATCTGACAATATGCACAGCCCTAAGTTGTATCTAGGTGATGGGCCTAGGGTTGACGCTCTACCTAGTTTGGGTTGTACCATTGATACATGTAATGATCCAAATAGGGAAGGGTTGAATGATCATAATCCTTGATTCTCCCTATAGGAGGAGTTTTTGGGAAGTTAGGACGACCAATCCATTTGGATGACAACCAAGAAGATGAGATATATCAATCTAATGATGTCATTCATTCAGCTCATAGTACCCAAGAAGAGATGGCCCTTATTACTAAAATATCAGTGGAAAGGCTTGGGCTAGTGGATCTACAAAGGGCATAGATCAAGCTTTTAGCTGATTCACATGAGTAGCATGAGGCTAGTCCTCATATTTTATGCTATCTTTGGTACCTTGGTTACTTTGATAGGATGTGGTGTATATGCTAAGAAGACCATGTATTGCATGGATTAGAATGACCTATCCATTTTAGAACAAGAGGGCCATTTGTTTGTTTAGTGTGGGTGCGGTTAACCGTTTTTGTTTTAGTGCTGTGCTAGATAGATTACGTGGAACCTGGGGGAGCCTTTGCTATGCTGAAGCTTCTTGTGGCCCGATCTAGGTGATATCTTTCCTTTATGAGTACCTTGCTTTTAGTCTGTATATGTCTATGCACTTGTGTAGGATTTCTTTTCTTATTGGGAACTAGCAATCAATGCATGAAGTCCCAAGTTTAGGTTAGGTATGGCTGTGGGAGGTCTGAGCAGAAGAGAGAGAAACAAAGAAGGATGAAGGGAGGCAAATAAAAAAAGACAAGAAGAGAGAGAATTTTAAAGGTGGAAAGAGAAATTAAGAAGGAGGAAGGAAGGAAAATTAAAAAAGGAAAGAGAGAGAGAGAAAGAGGGGCGAGGAGAGAAATAAGAAGAGGTATAGATAAAGACATAGAGACATGAAGAGAAAAGGAACGGATAAAGAGAGATGGGGGGATGCAAACAAGTAAAGGGAAAGGGAGAGAAAAAGAGGAGGAGAGATTAAAACAAATGAAGATCATCAATGAGGGAAACAAAAACATGTTGTTTGTCGTAATGTAGACCAAATGGAGAACAATGATGGTCATGATGTCCAATATCACGAGGCATATCTTAATCAGCATGTCCAGTGTCCTTCCTCTCAATGCAATCTAGAAATCAGACTAAAACATTGCTTGTCTATAGAACACGTACAATGCTTCAACGAGTTTCAATCAGAGATCATTGATCAGCGATCTCAAACTTTGAGCAAACGGTAAGAAAAGTGTGTATCCATCATGCTTTACATTCACAAAGTAATTGAATATCATATACACAAATATTAGATGCACTCGTAAAATTTGTACAGGGAGGTGATACCTCATCCCAAGGAATGTACCTATTGCAGTCAGTTTTAGAAGAGTTCGTGGGCATGTGATGGATGGAGTGCCTAAGTCGATACACCAACTGGAGGGTACGACTCAGTCTATACCCTTGAGACTAGAGGAGACAGTTAGCTTTTCAAATATTCCTCCAATCTTGGAGTCGAAGATGGAGGCAATGATTGATGCATTGATGCCCATGGATGCTGAGTTATCTGATCCACTGAGAGAGGAAGTGTCCATACCATTATATAATGGGTGCCAAGTATCTCACATGAAGTGTACATGCAAAGTACAGATGAAGTGATGCAAGTGTGATCGAGTTGTTCAGGTACATTCTATGCTCCATTGATTGTTTTGACTCCACTATAAAAAACACTTATTGTGCTTTTTCAAGGCGTCTTCTGATTTTTTTCAAGTTGCTAAAGTATCATATATTACCACCTGTAAACATGAGTCCTGAGTCCTGTGATGATACATGACTTGTGTTATGAAGGCTTGGCATGGACTACAATGGCATCCATGAATGTGACAACGATTGTGTGTTTTTTTGAGGAGACTATGGGACTATGGAGACATGTCTAAAGTGTGATGCTCATAGATATTGACAGGACTTGTAAGGGAAAACCATCCCTCAAAAAGTTCTTAGACACTTTTCCACTTATACTGTGTATAGGTCACGTATGGCGAGCTTGACAACAACATGGCATGCACAAAATAGATCCAAATATGGAGTCCAGGGAATATCAATAAATTTATGATTCCACCTTTCCAAGCTTTGCACAAGAGCCAAGGAATATTAGGCTTGATCTTGCTATGGATGGCGTGAATCCATTTGGTCTCTGGTCAACTTTTTACAATGTGTGGCCTGTAGCCCTTGTTAACTACAACACCCTACCATGGCTTCCTACAAAGAAAGGACACATGATCCTTAGCCTACTCATTCCTCGGCACTATAAAGTCAAGAACATGGATTTCTAACCACTCCATTAGTTGATGAGCTCAAGATTTTATGGGAGGAGGGGGTCGCTATGGAAGACAACATGAGCAAGTACCATGGTTGACGGTCCACTAATATATGAGCCATTTTCGTGTGGACCATGCATGACTTTTCAGGATTTGGGGAGTGCTCATGTAAGTGGGCTTCCTTTCTCATTGGCGATATCTAACATAGCTCATTCAAGTTTGTATTGACTAAATAGGGGTGTTGTGACATGTCTAGTTACCTCAAGTTATCATGCATGTCCATTGTGTGGGCCATAGTTAGACTCTCGAAGGTCACAAATCATGAAGAAGATGGTATATCAAGGATATAAAGCTTTCTTATCAGAGGGCCATGAACTGAGGGAAGGTTTTCTTGGATGACCTCCAACATGAATGAATGCCCAAAGCTGGTACGAGTTGAAAATGGTCCACAAGGAGTTACATCCAAATGGAATGCGACGGTTCTCGATTTTCTAGGAGCTGTCATATTGGACACACTTATAGATCAACCATTTGTTGGATCCCATGCATATTTTCAAGAATGTGGGCAGCTTATTATGGGACCACATCATAGGAAAGAGAGACACAAGGGCATGAATGGATTTGAAGGAGGTAGGTAAGATGGAGGTTCTTTGGCCACAGTCGCGAGCACTGATGGTCACTTGCAAGTACCTCGCACTCCTTGGGTATTGTCCATTAAAGAAGAGCACATTGTGAAGAAAATTATTAGGTCTAACCGCACCCTAATGGGTATGATGCATTCCCTCATGTTTGCTTTCTCTAAAGACGACCGTCTATCAGGGCTAAAATCCCATGATTAGCATAAGATATATCAGGTTTGTCTTGACCTTGGTTGTAAGTTGTTCAAAGAAAAGAGAGAGAGAAAGGGAGAAACTCCATATCCATGAGCCTTCAGGCTCTCAAGCTCATTCCTTCATTTCCACACACTAAACTGAAAAGCACACACACACACTACAAGATAAAGTGACCTAGTGTAAATGTAGACTAGACTGACTAACTCTAGTCAGGTCACTGACTGACTACTAACCCGACTTATTTAATGTAGTCACATGTAGACAGCTGTACACACTAGCTATCATAGATGTCGGTCATAGATGAAGACACACTGACGGTGAGCTTGATTTCTAACACTCCCCCTCAAGCTCAAAAACAAAACTCAAATCATTTGCATCACTCCAAGTAGCTATCTAAAGTGAATGAACTTATCTTTACCAAGTGATTTGGTGAAGATGTCTGCTACTTGGTCTTCAGTCTTCACATGCTCCAAGTCAATCTGATCTGCTAAAACCATTTCCCTGATGAAATGGTAGTGAACCTCAATGTGTTTTGATCTTGCATGATAAACAGGATTTCTTGCTAACATAACACTGCTCAAATTGTCACAGTACAGCTTGACTTTGCTATCCAAGTGTACTCCCAAGTCATTCAGTAACTTCTATAAACCACTTAGCTTCACAGGCCGCTAAGGCCGCACCACGATACTCTCCTTCCGTACTGGACAATGCAACTGTAGGCTGTTTCTTACTCTGCCAACTAATCATGCTACTACCCAATCCAAATGCATAGCCACTGGTTGACCTCCTGTCATATGTGCAACCAGCCCAGTCAGCATCAGTGTACCCCATCAAATCAAGGGTTTTCCCATATGCATAAAACAACCCATGATCTGTGGTACCCTTTCCATATCTCAGAATTCTTCTGACTGCATCCAAGTGTGGTTTGCGAGGCTTCTGCATGAACTGACTGATCAGCCCCATAGCATAACTCAAGTCAGGTCTAGTGATCGTGAGATAGATCAAGCTGCCTACCATCTGTCTGTACATAGTAACATTCTCAATCTCTGTCCCAACATCAATCTGCAGCTTGACATTCTGCTCCAAAGGCGTATCCATAGGCTTGCAATCAGCCATACCATATTTTTGTAACAGATCATGAGCATACTGCTTCTGTAGCAGCCATATGCCTCGAGGTGTAGAGACAACCTCAATCCCCAAAAAATATTTCAGCTCTCCAAGATCCTTGACCTTAAACTCAGCCTGTAAACATGTCTTTATTTCTGCAATCCCATTTTCATCATCTCCTGTAATGATTAAGTCATCAACATAGACAACTAGAAAAACATAGCCACTATCTGTCTTCTTCGCAAACAGACTATGATCAGCATCTCCCAATCGGAAACCATGTTGCTGTAAATAACCGCTGATGCGAGCATTCCATGCTCTGGGTGCCTGTTTCAACCCATATAATGCCTTTTTCAGCCGACATACATGTGCTGGAAATTCTGGATGTACATAGCCTTCAGGCTATTCCATGTAAACCTCTTCTTGTAATTCTCCATTGAGAAATGCATTCTTTACATCCATCTGCCATAGTTTCCAGCCTCTAGCTGCTGCCAAAGCAATCACAGTTCTAACTGTAGCCATCTTTGCTACAGGGCTGAAAGTCTCCTCATAATCAAGACCATACTGCTGCGCATACCCTTTTGCAACCAGCCTGGCCTTATATCTTTCCAATGATCCATCTGATTTACATTTTACCTTATACACCCACTTGCATCCAATAGGTGTTTTGCCCTCAGGCAACTGTACCAAATCCCATGTACAATTTTCAGCCAAAGTTGAATATTCCTCATCCATAGCAGCACGCCAATTCTCATCTGAAACTGCCTCATCAAACTTACTTGGTTCTCTGATCTCCTGAGCTGTGGCTCACTGTGAGCTTGCCTCTCATGAGGCGGCACATAACGGCTCTGTCTAGCACCTGGCTTCATAACAGACGGAATCCCCAATTCACTATCTAAGCTATCATTGCTAGATGAATCATAACCTGCAGTGAGTGGACCTGTTACATCTTCAAAAACCTTTTCTTTTCCCTTATCTGTTCTCCCCCTCACTAACATATCCGTGTCAGTGGATGCAGTAGTGTGACTCTGTAATCGTCCTGTCCAAGGACTCACTGTAGATGATACATCACATGTCTGACCAGCCATGGAAGTACTCTCTGCAGGAGTATTTTCAGCATGACTCATACTGGGTGAGCCATCAGTAGGCACTGCAACAGGATTCCCATACCAAGATGCTAACTCATCAAATACCACATCTCTGCTTATGAGTATCTCATGCGTAGAAGGTACATAACACTTATAAGCTTTCCGTTCCTGTGCATATCCAATAAACACATTTTTCACTGCCTTAGGATCCAATTTCTTCCTCTTCTCATCCGGTATATGCACATATGCAATGCTGCCAAATACCTTCAAGTGTGAAATATCAGGTTTATGACCATACAGCCATTCATACAGAGTGACATCATGAATCCCTACTGTAGGGGTTCGATTCAGCACATATACAGCAGTCACCACTGCTTCAGCCCAATAACCATTTGGCAGACATTTTTCATTCAGCATAGCTCTAGCTGACTCCATCAAAACCCTGTTTTTCCTCTCTGCAACACCGTTTTGCTGCGGTGTACTGCATGTGAGCTGACTTCTGATCCCATGTTTAGCAAGATACCTATCAAAGTAGTTTGAGACATATTCACCTCCTCCATCTGATCTCAAACATGATATTTAATAGCCCAATTCATTTTCAGCATGTTTCTTGAAGTCTTTGAATGCATCAAACACATCATCCTTATGTTTCAAGATATAAAGCCAAGTGTACCTGCTGAAATCATCAATAAATGAGACATAATATCGTGCACCGCCAAAGGAAGCATTATGTGAAGGACCCCAGACATCAGAGTGTACCAACTGTAAAGGCCTAGTGCTGTTTTTTACATGTCTCATGAAAGGAAACCGTGCCTGCTTCCCAAACTGACATACAGGGCATACATGACCAAAATCATTATACTTGAATTTAGGTAATCCAAGTACTACTTCTTTCTGTTGCATAGATTTCAGCTTTTGTACATTGACATGTCCGATTCTCTTGTGCCAAATCTCTACATCTCTGATGGCACTCTCATCATGTGCAAACATGGCTGCTTTAAGTTCAGGAATGGTCGCTTCCAAAGTAAACATCCTGCCATCCCTTCTGCCCTTGGCAATTAGCTTGCAGCCATTTCCATACTCCTCAATGAAACATCCATCCTTGTTAAACCTCACTTGCAGATTCTATTCTGCCATTTGACCCACAGACAAAAAATTCTTTGTTATGGTCGGTACATGTAAGACATCATGCAGGCCTTTCTTCTTGCCATCAGGCATCATCAATGGAACAATCCCTTTATGCTTTATGTCACGTTGGGTATCATCCCCAGTACATACATGACCATGTGTACCTGCAACCATCTCATCAAACCACTCTCCATGCGGGGTCATGTGGTTTGACGCACCAGAGTCAATGTACCACCTGTCATCTCTGTTCTGCCTTGACACAGTCTTGGATACATGCTGCATGGCAAAGAGTCTATCAACTGACTCATCATGAGCACCACTGGAAGATGCATAGTGCCCATGCTGTCTGCCCTTTGCCTTCATATCTCCTTGCTTCTTGTAACAATCCTTTGCAATATGCCCATACCGGCCACAATAATGGCAGTCCTTGTCCCTGTTGGACTGATCAGACGACTGCCATGAACCAGAACCACCACCTCTACCTCGGGGTGATCTCCCCCTGCCTCTAAACCCACCAGATCCACACTGGCCTTGTGTATTTGCACCATGCCAATTACTCTGCTACTGCTGCTGTCCATAAATATTACAAGTGTCACCACGATCTCGAAATGAACCACGACCTCTAGACCCTCTGCCACGCTGGCTAGAGTACAACACAGTGTCTCTACTCTGAGATGCACTAGAACCTATATTCAAACCAAGTTTGACTTCCTCATGCAGCAACAAAGCAACTAGCTCTTCCCAGCTAGGGGGCTCTTCTTTGACAGAAATGGAAGTGTCAAAAGCTTTGTACTCTTTGCCTAAGCCATTCAAAGCAACAGCAATCATATCATCTTCTGATACACTTGAGCCAATAGTAGCAAGTTGATCAGCTATGGTCTTAATCTCCGTGGTATACGTCTGGATGCTCTTGTCATTCCTAGACATGTTGTTGAACTGCTGTTTCAACTGGATCTTTCTTGCATGTGTCATGGTTCCATAATTTTTCATCAGTATGTCCCAAGTATCCTTCGGAGTCTCACATCCAGTGATTTGAATTACCATAGCATCATATATACATAAGGAAAACCAATGCAGCACCTTGCATGCTCTTTCATTCCATAGCCTGTAGGCTCTTTTCTGTTCATTTGTTGGATTGTGTGCAGGCAACTCAGGAGCAACTTCATCTCCTGTACATAAATCCCAATAACCTCTGCCAACCAGAAAGTTTTTCATTCTGAATTTCCATAATGTAAAGTTCTTATTATCCAACTTCTCTCCAACTATCTGAGTGATATTGTCAGTCCCATGTGCATTAGCCATGATGCAATAGACTGTCCTATCAAGTGCATGACTCCCTGCAGTCCAATAAGTATGACTGACTAAGTTCAGTCTGTAACAGTTTATGACAGTTTTCTGCACTAAATTGCAGAAAAAAACCAGGGTATTTCAGCCCACTGACACCCCAAAACAACCCTCAAACAAGTGGTCTCAACTGTAGATATAACTGTCAATACATAAGCTATGTGTTTGCTTCAGCTTAAGCTTATGTAACCTCACTGCCAGGGTACATACATGCAGCCTAAAAACTGTAAACTGTGAGTAACCAGCAGCAATTTCAAGTCCAAAACTGAGTGGTAATCATGTCATACATGTTCCAAAATCTCCCAGGTAGCTACTAGTACATTTGGCAGTCAAGACATGATCATAAGGGCACAGAACAGTGCATAACCAGCACATACAAGTGTCAACAAATTCAGTTTCAGGTTGCAGTCAACCAGAATTCAGCATACCAAGCTCCAAGCAGCTCCAAAATGTCTTTTGACCATGTCATACATTTACTTTGTAGTGGCAAGTTCAATACATGAGCATCTGAGTAGGCATAGACAACCTGTCTTCATTGACCAATGGCATAAACCTCATGAGCTGTTTGTAATTAACCAGGACAGTGTAACTGCATTTATTTCAGCTTCAAAATTCAGTTTTCAATGATGCTCATTGCTTGCTTCAATTCTCCATGCATTCAGCATGTATAGGCCAGTTCACATAGATGATGGAACCCCCAAGATGACCTGTATTGCTTCAATAATGCACAGTACTTGTCATTGACTGTGTATGACAGTTTTCAGCCTGTCATTGATTTTCAGATCTGAGTATTCTAAGCAAAAGATCTCAGCTCCAAGACATTTGATCCAATGTATACATGCTTTGACACATTCTTGTGCTCCAAAGATGCTTTCTGAGTGTAGTACAAGGCTCCTGTGTGTCAGTAATGACTAAATGCATGCTGTCCATTCATGTTTACAGTAGTTCAAAAATGATTACAGGTCTGTATCTGTCACTCCAGCTCATAATAGAGCTCCCACATAAGCATTTACTCCTTGCACACTTCAAATACCTTCAATAGTGAGCATACATGCTCTATGAACCTTGTCCAGGTGCCCCACTGAAGATTGACAGGTTGCTATCCACTCAGATCAGCAGGCACAAATTTTCAGGCACAGGTTGCTGTCCACTCAGATCAGCAGGCGCAGATTTTCAGACACAGGTTGCTGATTTTCAGGAGGCAGTCCACGCTGATTTTCAGGCAGGCGCAGATTTTCAGACACAGGTTGCTGTCCACTCAGATCAGCAGGCGCAGATTTTCAGACACAGGTTGCTAATTTTCAGGAGGCAGTCCACGCTGATTTTCAGGAGGCAGTCCACGCTGATTCCTTCCTTTGACTATGGCTTCATTTGCAAGTGTCCAGCTTCTTCCTCATTCCTTACTTCCATCTCCTTTGCACTGCAAGTTGTCATGCCCATTCTCCCACAGCCTCATGGATGAAGCTCTGATACCATGTTCAAAGAAAAGAGAGAGAGAAAGGGAGAAACTCCATATCCATGAGCCTTCAGGCTCTCAAGCTCATTCCTTCATTTCCACACACTAAACTGAAAAGCACACACACACTACAAGATAAAGTGACCTAGTGTAAATGTAGACTAGACTGACTAACTCTAGTCAGGTCACTGACTGACTACTAACCCGACTTATTTAATGTAGTCACATGTAGACAGCTGTACACACTAGCTGTCATAGATGTCGGTCATAGATGAAGACACACTGACGGTGAGCTTGATTTCTAACATAACCTATATATTTTTCTATTTAGTGTCTACTTGGTGTTCATAATGCTTCTTCATATGTGGCAGTTTGTACTACTGATCGCGATCGCAGGATGCCTCACTCCAAAAATATGCGAGGTGATTTACAAGTTGTCGAATTTAGTGCAATGGATCCCACAAAAGGAGATCAAGATATCCTCTATTGAATCCAAAAGGTGAAGAGTGGTGGAGATGGTCTGTCTCTTCGAGAAGTACCTACCCACCAACATGTTGACGATATAAACTCGCCTCTTGGTGCATCTCGTAGATGAAGTCGAAATTGCAAGACCCGTCCATATGCAATGGATGTTCTTCTTGGTGTGCTTCATGAAAACCCTAAAGGGCTTTGTGCAACAACGAGCTCAACTAGAATGTAGCATGGTTGAAGGTTGGCTGGTATCGGAGGCATTAGTGCATATTTTAGAGTAGCTACCAATGGTGAATTCAGACAACAATATGGTAGGGTCATTAAAGGACGATGATAGACTGCTAATTGGAGATGTGGTGGTTGAAAATGGAGTAGAAAAAAGGATGGATGCTGCAATGGAGGAGAAAGTAAATTGTTTTTGTATGTTGCATCATGCATCCATGGAGAAGTGGCTCGCTAGGTATGAGCAGGCCATAAAAGATTAGGAAGAAGCGCAATTGGAATTTCGACACAATACACACCAACGAGACCGATTCGGTATCCTGAGGGCATGGAGAGATGCCACAGTTTATGTCTATGCGGTGGTTACATGGATCTTTGATCGTAGTTTCTCGCAAAGAGGTAGAGGTCTCTACTAAGGAGTGGGAATTCGCAAGGGGATGTAGTCCGAAGGTGACCGCATGTTTTATAAGCTATCGTATCTAGATTTTATATGCAATAACTAATCTAACCGTTTCATTGTACAATACAAAATCTACAATGTGGTATGGTCCCACATGTGATATTTTTTTGTTGAGTGCATTGACAAAATACGCTCCACAACGGATTGTGGTGTCATGGTAAATTTTGAGCAAGAGAGCCGATGGTGGGCCATGGATCCAAACATTGTTATAGATGAGATGGAGTATTTTTTAAACTTGCAAAGTGTTATCTTAGTGGATTAAAAAGGTAATAAGTTGGAAAACTCAAAGACAGGTTCGTAAAAAAACAAACAATATGTAACGTGCCCACCTATCGGCTGTTAGCGGTCCATCAAGAGATGATGCTTCCCGGCACTCCCATGAAATGTTACGGGGTTTGTCACGTAGGGTTTCTCGAGTCCCGCCTCGCAACGGAACATTCACGGCTAAACCCACTGGGATCGACCTAAAATTAGGATTCCTAGTGGACAAGGTCTCCTAACAACCTTCTAGCGTCAAAACTTCGATATCCTACTTTACACAGAGGTACCCAAGCCAAAGCAAACCCATGCCGCACTTGGTTCAAAGAGAATGGGAAATAAGAGGGATGCGCTACTCAACCTCTCTGCCCGTAGGGCATAGTCCCATTCCGGTCCTCTAAAACGGCATGAATTTGATTCTAACCTAACAATATCTAAATGTCGTCAATTATAGAACCTTGTGAGAAGCCTTCGAGTCATCTGGGAACACCCTTCCATAGTAGGACAGACCTGTCATGTGTTCAATCCACCCACTTCCCTCAATAGGCGTTCTTTAGTTATCTAATTAGGTCCTACCACATTTATGTGTGACATTTAAAATCAGCTTCTTTAATTAAGCATTTTAAGGAACAAGGTTCATTCGCGTAACTTATGGCGCTGACACAAGAATAGTTCGGGCATGTTCCTTGGGAGTAAATTTTATATTAGCATTTTAATCGAGGTACAAGTCTTGTCCAAAAAGGACAATTCCTATAATCGATGAGGATGCGTCTTATTTTCTCCAAGTTTCTGCCATTACTTTAGTAACAGGGCCTCGAGAATCCATCTTGAGTCACGTAGATTGTTTGAGTAGGACTCGCAGGAAAAGAATTTACAACTAGAGTGCCCCTGGCATCCAAGCATCCTCCTCCATTCAAACTAACCCATGGAGAGACCTCTCATGGTGGGTTTGGTCCGTGTTCCTGTCACAGTTATTTAGAACCCCCTTAGATAGGGTTGGTGGCCAACTGGGGGTGGTTTGGCATGCCCTCCATGAATTTAACCTGATTCATTGTTCCAAATTCTTCTGTGAGTTTGGGGTCATACAATCCTTTCACAGACGGTGTTCCTAAATTTACAAGCACAAACAATAATGAAGGCAAGTGCTCAGGACATCTACTAAGGTGGAGTTTTTATTTTTGAACGCTTAGCATTCACCCTTCTTAGGTCTTTCTTGCCCTTGGTATCAATTACCATGACCTTCCGAGGGATAGAGAATACCCTCATTCTGACCTCATTCTTATTTGATAGGAGTGAGCAATTATGCTATTGGATTTATATCTAATAGTTTTCAGATGATAGCTATCCTAATTTGCAAGCCTCTAGTCCAGGCCTCTTGTCTTGGGATCATAGGTCTTAAATAATTCAATCTCGAGTTTTAAATGGTTATTTGGTAACCATTTTTTCTCCTTAGAACCTTGTCGAGGTTTCTAAGTTTACCCTAGGGTTTCACTCCCTTAAGAATTTGTGATCGAAACTTTTGTTCATTCCTTCCACAAATCAAGAGTAAACTAAGCCCTTTTGCAATCCTTAAATGTTTGCAAGCATCGAAGGTCATGTGGTGAATGGTCATTCTTTTGTGTGGATAGCACATTTAAGTTTTCTTGTATTGGCTTCGAGTTGTATCATAATTTAGAATGATATCTCCAAGGGAGTTTTGGACTTATTGCGGCTAGTTGTTAGGATGGAGACCAATGAGTGTCTTTACTTGACTCTAAGTCAACATATGATTGTAACAATAATTTGACTTATTTACAAGTAAATCCTAACTGAGTTGAATTAAAGCCTAGCCTTACTTATCATATCCCTAGGGTTTCATTTACTGAACTACTTCTTGCAATTAAGTTTAGCAACTCACAGATGCATCTTAAATCTATCTTTTAAGATGAATCCCTATTATGTAGTGCAATTGAAACTGTCCATGACACCACGCAAATCTAGATGCAAGTCTTTCCCGAGTTGATGATACATTGCGGGATTCTCATTCATGAAATTTCCTTCTAGTGAATTTATGCAAATCATAAAGTGTGACCTAAGCATTTAAGTGCGGGTGTACATGAGTTCATCATACCTAACATAAATGTGAGTTAATTGATTCTAATGGTCTATAGGATGCAATCAACTTACATGGTATATTTATATACATTGGAAACCTAAGATGCACTTGCAAAAATGTGAGCCTAATACTTGGCTTAGTACTGCAACAACCCGTAGATGCTTAATCAATTTGTGGCAAATCATGAGCATTAAGCCTTTATAACTACCTCTCTAGTTAAGCAATTTACGCACTCCAAAAGTATGATTCTTTTTACAATAACTATGCTTTGATGTTCCGTTCATAGGACTAGTGATGACCCCCAAATCAGTGCGAAAATAGGCACAAAAATGTGCTCACATGGAAACAACTTTTTATAAAATGATTCATTGCAAATGTAATTTTTCGCAAAATATCAAATATGAAGCAATGTAAAATGTGTAGTCCAAAAGGCTCACATTAAACAATGTACAATAAATAAACTTTTAGAGATTTCTTAGTTGAGAGAAGCAATCAACGCCCTAAAACCAATAGAAAAAACAAATGAATGTTATTTGCGATGAACATTACCATCATTCCATATAGTAATAATTTTGAGAGTTAAAATGCCTTACCTTATGAAATAGAAGAATCAACTATTGAATATATTTTTTAACAACCATGGATTTGTCCTCAGGAGATATACTAAGATAGTCCTCTTTTGAAGAAGTGCAAGACATTCACAACCATTTTCTCGTATACCTCCCCCCATTCTCTTCAGATTGACACAGCCAAGGACAATGATTTTCCTCTTGCAAACTTCATCCTCTGACTCTATAACCTCTTGTGCTTTTTCAGTTGTTGGGATGCAGTCTTTGTTGGGTATAAATGTGTCACCTACTTGTTGAGATGACAAGCTCAACACATGCAGAAATTAATGATGGTCATTGTCGGTGGTCATTGTGACTCTCACATGGCCACTGACTCATTACTTATTATATTCAGGTTGTTACACCTATTTACAACTGGCATAGTTATAGCGCCAGTCGACTAGTGTAGTCGGTTATGCATTGTTTGACTTAGTAGGCTACTTTCCTTTATGTTGTATCTTATCTATACTTTGTGTACATTGTAAAGAGTGTGGAGGAAGAAGAAGAAACCAGCAAGAAAACGTTTTGGCCTCCATCTCTCTTCTTGTCTCTTGAGTGAGCTTCTCCTTGTGCATTCTGTGTGTGTTCGGCACAGCATCTTGAGCAAGTCCCCCCACCACGTGATTCTTGACATGGTATCAGAGCCGCGCCACTGAGAGAGGCTGATTTCAAAGGCTGAAGTGAAGGAGAAGAAGCAAGGTTTGAGCAAGAAAGCCACGGGTAAGAAGCTCTCCCATTTTTCTACTCTTTCTCTTGGACAGTGAATGTGGAGGCACCAGAAGCAGGGTAGAGCAAAAATCTCAGATTGTAGTGAGATTTGGTGTGCACGAAGAGTACTGTGTATTATGCAGATAAGTCCAGTAGGGTTTACATGCTGCTATTTTGGCCATCTGAGGTCATTTCAGGCCCCGTTTTAGAGCCGCAAGGTTGCGAACATAACAGTTTGAGATACCCTGTAATTTTAATTGTGTCTGCCGTATACAGGTGCACAGGTTACAAATTTCAGATCTGTAAGTTTAAAGGTGTTTACTAGCAAATAAACACAAGGTTTATCTGCAAATTGGTTGCAGATTACATGTATTGTTGAGCAGATAGTGAAAAAGGCTGTCTGGTGTATTACTGTGCACTACAGGTCGAGGGTTGTAGAAGATTTTCTTACTGTTTGGTATTAGTTTTGTGATAATGGCATAGAACAGTGGAAACCCCATCATTGAGAAGCTCGACAAGAACAACTACCCTTCATGGAAGTTCCGTGTCATGAACTTTCTTATTGGAAAAGGCCTCTATGAGTTTGTATCAGGTGAAGAAAAGGAGCCAGAGGTGAGTGATCCTCCAACTGCAGAAGAGACAAAGGCACGGAAGGAATGGATTGCAAAGACAAAAAGGTCATGTATTGGCTGTCTGTAGCAATTGACAATAATATGCTAGGACATATCATAAATGCAGATAATTCATATGTAGCTTGGACATACTTGAGAGTATGTTTTCTGTAAATACAAAGGCATGAAAGATTCAACTCAAGCAAGAGTTGAATACATTGAAGAAAGGGAAGATGTCTATCAATGAGTATGCACTGAAGGTAAGGAGCATTGCAGATGCCTTGGCAGCGATTGATGCAATGCCCGATGATGATGATTTGGTGTCATCTATCTTGGGTGGACTTAACAATGAAAAGGATTGGAAGTCTTTTGTAACTTCCGTATATGTAAGAAAGCCATTTTCAGATTTTGATGAGTTGGTCTCCCTTATGATCACTGAAGAGATCAACATGCAGAGTGAGACATCTGAAAGAAGTGGTGAACAGGTCCAAGCTTTCTACTCCACTTTAGGAAGGGGACGTGGCAGGTTCTCTTCAAGAGGCCATGGTACAGGACATGGTATGACAACCAGGAAAACAAATTGAATAAGCAATTTGGCGATATGCAGGTTTCAGGAGGTCGTGGTAACTTTAGAGGCAGGGGGAGCTTTAGAGGAAGAGGTGGATGGCAGAATAGAGGTTCTAACAACTCTGGTATTGTGTGTCACTACTGTGGCAAAATAGGTCATATTGCAGCCTAATGTTATGCTAAGAAAGATGATATTCGTAGTGGTAAGTTGCAGCAAGGAAACTATGCATCGTCTTCACGATAGAATGAAGACAAAAATGACCGTCTGTTTGTTATGCAGCATATGTTGAATGTTGTTACAGGAAAGGGAACACATGATGATGTTTGGTATGTTGATTCAGGTGCATCCAATCATATGACCAGCCATGCAAAATGGTTTGGAGAGATGCAAGATTTGCAAAATGCAGGTTATGTGCAGACGGGTGATGATTCATGCCACCCAATTTCACACATTGGAAAAGTTCCCTTGTCCTTGCATGATGGTAAGACAAAGAGTCTCTCAGATGTATTACATGTGCCATCTATTACAAAGAACTTGGTGTCAGTCGGTCAGATGGTAGAGCAAGGGCTGCAAGATAGATTTAATGCAAAGGGCTGCTTTGTAGAAGACTTCAATGACAAGTGCAGGTTAGTTGCAAAGGGAAGTAGAGTTGGATGTATGTTTACTCTGGATGCTGGAATTCCTACTATGAATGCTGCTATGTATGCTAAAGGAAAAGGTGTTGTTGCAGATATTGAAATTTGGCACAAACACATTGGACATGCAAATGTACCAAGGCTGAAATTAATGCAGTCCAAAGGGTTGGTTACAGGTTTTCCTACATTTAGAGTTGCAGAATTTCATAAGGTATGCGAAGCATGTCAGTTTGGTAAGCAGGCAAGAAAACCCTTTTCACATGACAGAGATGTAAGCAGAAATATCCTTGATGTTGTGCATACAGACATTTGGAGGTCTACACAAAATGTATCTCTTGGAGGCAGTTCATACTTTGTCACATTCATTGATGATTGTTCTAGAAAGCTGTGGGTATATTTTATGAAGGAAAAGAGTGAAGCGTTTGAGCACTTTAGAACTTTCAAGGTTGCAGTTGAAAGAGAAATAGGCTTGAAAGTAAAGTGCTTGAGGTCAGATGGAGGGGGAGAGTACCTCTCGAATGAGTTCAGTGATTTTCTGAGGTCTCATGGGATAAAGAGACGGTTCACATGCAGGTATACCCCACAACAAAATGGGGTTGCAGAAAGGAAAAGCAGGCATATTGTAGAAGTTGCACGAGCCTTGATGGCTGAAAAGAATATGCCTAAGCATTTTTGGTCTAAGGCTGTTCATACTGTTATTTATATTATGAACAGAACTCCCACAGCTACAGTTCATGGGATGACTCCTGAAGAATGCTTTACTGGCAAGAAGCCTGATGTATCGCACTTGAAGGTATTTGGATGTGTTGCATATGTTCATGCGCCAGATGAGCTACGGAAGAAGCTTGATCCAAAAGTAGAAAAATGTGTCTTTATTGGATACTCTTCAGAGCAGAAAGGGTATCGTTGTTATAACCTTATCACATGTAAGTTCAGAGTGAGCAGGGATGTCATCTTTGTTGAAATGATCAGTTGGTATGCATCTAGTGGTGATGCATTGGATGATGATGATGATCATGACACTAATGTGTAGGCTGAAAAGCAAGAATCACAGACTCTTAGTGGATCAAAGACATCATCTGGTAGTCCTTGGTCTGGGAGACTAAGGAGTAGCTCTACATCTTCAGGTGCATCTAGTAGCACTACAGGTAAAGAGAATGGAAATAATAAAGTGTCAGATGGCATTGATACAGTTCTTGATGGAGACTCCAGTGGCTCAGAGAGCTTGGATGATGAGCTTGGCATTCCTTCTGTCAGAACACCAGGTGTACAGAGAGCTCATAGTAATGTAAAGGCTCCATTGAGTGATCTGGTGGTACGCAGATCTAGCAGGGTCAGATACCCTGTTAAAAGATTTGGTTTTGAAGGTTATGTAGCTCACCATTATGCTTATATGGTGAAACTAGTTGAAGATGTTGAGCCCACTTGTTTTGAGGATGCTGTTGGTCATACTCATTGGGATGCAGCAATGGATGAGGAGATGGCTACATTAGAGGCCAATAAGACTTGGGATCTAGTATCATTACTGAAGGGCAAGAAAGCTATTAGATGTAAGTGGGTTTATAAGATTAAGCACAATGCAGATGGTTCTATTAGTAGGTACAAAGCTAGGCTGGTTGCAAAAGGCTATGCCCCGACATATGGCATAGATTATGATGAAACCTTCAGTCCAGTTGCTAGGATGGCAACTGTCAGATGTGTGATTGCTTTGGCAGCAGCCAAAGGTTGGAGGTTGCAGCAAATGGATGTGAAGAATGCCTTCTTGCATGGTGATTTGCAGGATGAAGTATATATGGATCAGCCAATGGGTTATGAAGATTTAGAGCATCCCACGTATGTGTGCAGGTTGAAGAAGGCGCTCTATGGGCTCAAGTAAGCACCTAGAGCATGGTCTGACAAGATCGGAGAGTATCTTGTCAATATTGGCTTTTATATTTCTGATGCTAATCACTCACTTTATGTGAGAAAGGGAGATGCAGGTTTGGTCATTATAGTCATCTATGTGGATGACTTGATTATTACAAGTGATAGTGATAGTGGGATTGCTAAAGTCAAGTAATTTTTGAAGAAAAAGTTTGAGATGAAGGATTTAGGTGAGCTAAGATATTTCCTTAGCATTGAGGTGATCAGATGTGATGATGGTATATGGCTGTCCCAAAGATAGTATGGCTTGGATATGTTGTCCAAGTATGGTATGATAGCATGCAAACCACTTTCAGTCCCGTTGGAGTAGAATGTAAAGTTGAGTGTTGATGTTGGGGATGAGATAGAAGACCCTACTATGTTCAGGAGGATAGTGGGGAGTTTGATCTACATGACCATTACAAGGCCAGACTTGAGCTATGTTGTTGGTCTTGTGAGTCAGTTTATGCAAGTACCTAGAAAGCCACATTTGGATGCAGTCAGACGCATATTGAGATATGTGAAGTCCACATTACATTATGGACTTTTCTATGAGGCAGGTACAGATGTACATGTGTTTGGATACACAGATGCAGATTGGGCTGGTAGTGTGTCTGATAGAAAATCTACCAGCGGATACATGTTCTCTCTTGGTAGTGCAGCAGTTGCTTGGAGTAGCAAAAAGCAATCTACAGTTGCTTTGTGATGCCAGGAGGCATATTCCACGGTGGATTCCGTGAGGTTTTACGGTGGATTCCGTAAACTTAGATGACCGGGGCTCATACACAAAGAGGATTCTTTGTGCGAGAAGTTGATGGGGACGCCTGTCCTTTTCGGGTGTTTCATTAATTTAGTGTACATGGGTGATTCCATAGCGGGTGATTCCGCAAAATGCATTTTAAATTAATAAACGTTTATGAGTTTAGAGTGCGCACTCGTAATAAATTAAGGTTAGGATTTATTTCTAACCAGTTGATTTATTTATGTAGCTGAAGACTGCTAGGTATTCACTTTTGTCGGTTTAATTGTATTATTTTACTAACGATTGTGAATGCTTCAGTTGATGTGTAGAGATAGCAGCAGTGGCGGAGGAAAGCATTGGAGTCTAGCGGGTTTTCAACTTTTGGACTATATTTTGATAGGCGCCACGCCTATATTTTGTTATGTCTATAGAGACATCGATTACTTATTATTATTTTGTATGCGCTTATGCGCCCGGATATGTTATTTCTATTTGGACATTGAGATTGGGCGTGCCAGACACTATGGGCACCGTCCATTAGCTTTATTTTCCTATTTTTGTAGAAAGCAAACTCAAAAGCTAAAAAGCTTGTCATATTTTTGTAATTGGGCTATTATTGAGCATGAAGATTGGAAATATACATAAAATACATGCTTTGTGAAGCACTCACACAAGGCATGGGGGAGATTGAACCCAATTTGTCTCTTGCCTCTTGTCGTGCATGCTTTTACATGGTTTTTTTGTGCAAAAAGGTAGAGTACTTTGTTCTTGGGGACCTTCCAGGATTCACCACGTGAGCTATCTGCTTCCGATCTGCGCACCACTTTGTCGAGTACAGAGGCTGAGTATAGAGGTGTTGCTGTTGCAGCACATGAGGTAGGATGGCTACAAAAGTTATTGGCTAATTTAGATATGCAGGTGGAAGGTCCAGTTGTCATTTATTGTGCTAACATGAGCAGTATACAGTTGGCTAGGAACCCTGTGTTCCATGCCAGGACAAAACATATTGAGGTACACTACCACTTTGTGAGAGAGAAGGTACTAGCAGGTGAGATTGACTTAGTGTATGTCAGCACACAGGATCAGATAGCTGACATCTTCACGAAGGCATTGGGTACAGAGAAGCTTCAAAAGTTTTGAAGCTTACTTGGAGTTGTAGAGATGCAGTTGAGCTTGAGGGGGAGTGTTGAGATGGCAAGCTCAACACATGCGGACATTAATGATGGACCGCCTGGTTAGATGGGTCCACACGTCTACACTTAGCACGTCGGTGGTCATTATGACTCTCACATGGACACTGACTCATTACTTATTATATTCAGGTTGTTACACCTATTTACAACTGGCATAGTTATAGCGCCAATCAACTAGTATAGTTGGTTATGCATTGTTTGACTTAGTAGGCCACTTTCCTTTATGTTGTATCTTATCTATACTTTGTGTAATTGTAAAGAGTGTGGAAGAAGAAGAAGAAACCAGCAAGAAAATGTTTTGGCCTCCATCTCTCTTCTTGTCTCTTGAGTGAGCTTCTCCTTGTGCATTCTGTGTGTGTTCGCCGTAGCATCTTGAGCAAGTCCCCCCACCACGCGATTCTTGACACTACTCAATCATTGGCCCTTTCACTCTCTTAGACAATTTTGGCGGAACGTTAAGGATCTCAAAGGATTTTTTATCAGTAGTAGTGGGAAAGGGCCTCAATACCTTGTTGAACCTATACCTTATTCGGCTATCCATACTAAAGTCTTTGTTCATCAAAGTCACCCTATGAGCATGAGTAGCAAAAATGTAAGCATCATTCATAAAATCAATAACAACAAAGTCCTCAACTACCTCCTGAAGACAAAGAATGACTGCAAGCTGCCATTTCTTTTGCATGCCAACTTAAGTGTGGACCACCTTGATAATCTATCAAAGATGTCCTTGACAACTCTAATAAAAGTTGTCTTTGGAATGACATGTTGTGTAGCTCTTTGTGCCTTCCTTATCTCACTAAAACATTTTTGAACATAATAAAATCTAGACTTTCTCTTTCTCTTAGACTTGGAAGAATCTTCTCCATGGGCAAAAGAGGGTCCATGTTGCTCTGTTTGTGAATAGGGGCTCTAGGGGAGGTTGGAAACTTAGTAGTTATAGGAGAGGATTGTCTAGCAAGGTCACATGGTTGGTTTTCAATAGAATGAAGCTTACTATAGGTAAGGGGAGAACACACAGTTTCTGTACTAGATTTCTTTGATTTCATGCTAGGAGATTGAGGGAAACCAAGGGTAGGAGGGATCTCAGGAGGGAAAGCTTGAGGATCCATTGATGGCCTTGGCTCTTTCTCACTATCCTTGTTGTCTATATACACCCTCCTTTGCAGTTTGCTTTGTCCTGGTCATCACCTACTAGAAAATGACATGCACAAAAATCAAAAACTAAAAACACAAGTAAAAAGTGACAATAGATATGGCACAAAGGGAGGGAAGCCCCAGATCAAAAGTGATTCATTTGTGCCGTATCTGCAAACAAACAGGGAGATCAACAGCAAATACGGCACGAAGGGAAAGGAGTGCCAGATTGGACGCCATGTATTTGCACTGTATTTGCAAACAATGACTCATTTGGCTCAACATATTTGCAAAATTGACTATCGTAAGCACAATGAGACAGATACATTGTGAATGCACTCGAGTGGCAAATTGAAGGTGACATACTCACGCTGTATTTGCAAATCACAACTAGCAAAGCCCATATGATGCAAAGATAGTAGAGTGCGATATCAAACAAGATTTCCTCGCACTATTTTTGCAAATGCATGAAGGAAGTTTAGACATGGTGCAAATCGAGCAACCAAGATAATGTACCAAACGTATTTGCACCATATCACTGGCTTGGATCCTAGAAAGTATAGCCCTATTAGCCTTCAAACTAGATTAACTGAACGGTGCGATCGTGGAAGAGCGTTGGCAGTGCAAGATGCCACTCACTCCGTATCCTTGTTCACATCGTGGATGTCAAAAGTGAGCCAAATAAGCCGGTATCAATCTTTTATACATGTGTGACACGTGACATTGTATGATTGGCTAGGGTTTGTGATGGCCATCCACATGGTTATTGACATGGAAAATCAATTTCCTTGTCTATGTATACATATAATTAGGCATTTTTGGCTTTTTTAGCAATTATTAAGCCTAGCTAGTTTCTATGTTTGCTATCGTACCGTATTCAACTCAATGATACAAAGCGAAGATTGTTTTCTCATATCATTTGATTATGTCGGTTAGCACCATATCGTGCAATCCTTGAGACAAAGTAAAGCTTCATCGTTGTGAGGGGAATCATCATTTCACGTCGTAATTGGCGAGGTCCATCTAGATTTCTAGAAACAGAGTTCGAGAAAAGATGGATGGATCTGTTGACACGTTTGTCCTACTGACCCATTGCGAATAGGTGCATGATCTATTTTTAAAAAAAATTTCACGACACAAAACAGTCACAAATTTTGATTCACTCTTATATGTGATATTGAATAGGTAATCTTCTATCCAAATCTCCAAAAACCTCAATGGTGATATATTGTGTTGTCATCTCCTTGGAGTGTAAGAGTGCATGATGAAAGCAATGTTCCCAGTGTAGACGAGGAGAGTATACAGGTGGAGGGGTTGATATTGTTGAGGATGGAGGCCAAAGAGGGCTTGGAATGTGTAGAGGAGGCAGATACGGGTAACATAGATGAAGAGACAGAAGACCAATAATTCTTTGAGAATGAAGTGGACTCCTCCTTCTATAGTAACCTACCTATAGGCCTTCGAGAGTACGTGGAGTTGTGCCAGGAGATTGACATGGGGCCATAGATTGGGTCATATTTGCATCCACCTACTCAATTCATTGATGATTCACTTTTACGGGTACTTTAGAATATGCATTTTAATTAGCATCATTTTTTTCAGAGTTATATTATCGCACTTTACCTAAATCTTTATATTGATTATGCTAACATCATTTTCTATTTGTGCAGGTAACCTTTGATGATGATACTTGGAGAGCAGGATGAGTCGAGGGACGAGTGATGAGGAGTTATAGGAGATATTCAGATATATGTCTCTGGATTAGATGACCCGATTCCCAATATCTGTCTTGAACACCATCAGAAGGCCATTCTGTGAGATCTACTTTAGCACTCTCAGATGCTTTGATTTTCAATAGACAAGTTCAATGCTCTAGACTAAGCTTGAATGGAGGGAGTGGTTCAAATCAAAAGGGGTAAGGTTAGAAAAACTTGGCCCAAGTTGTTGCAGAGATGATCCAAGGAAACCGTCACTGTCGCATGAAAGATCGTAGTCGTCGGCAAAAGGTAACACAAATTGCCATATCGCACTCATCTAACATGGTAGGGACCATATAGCAGCACCCAAGGAGGTAGCATTGTTGTTGAAATGTTGGTGAGGTTGTCGATGGCAAGGTATACATCATTCAATCTCAATGGTCACTCATGTGGAAATAATAGCTTAATCACTCACCCCATGGATCATGTCACACGAGGAATAATGAGTGAAACCCATAGCTCACTTCGAGTTTAGAAATTGATAAAGGGAATGGTTTAGAGGGAGTATGTCAATGTGCACAGTTGATGGTGCATCAGTGTGTCCCAACCTATTTGGCATAGGTGCAAGAAGGAAGGCCAAGGAGCCTTATCGTGCAGTGCAACAAAGAGAATGAGGTGTATAGTGATGGCGGAGGAGGCATGTCCCATGCGTGTGCATAGGAAAATGAAAATGTACTTGTCTCCAAGTGTTAGAACGTCCCTCAATCTTCACCTCTCAGTTGATGAAAGGGAAATCAATCATGCTCAACCCCCCCTTTGTCTCACGCTTTGTTGATGATAACAGGAGGGCAACCGAGTTCCTTACATCTCCTCACCACCACTTGTGCAAAGGTTGTATGCCTTGTGCGCAATTGATGGTGCAACAATGCATCCCACCGATATCCGGTGCGAGAAGGAAGGCCAAGGAGCCTTATAGTGTCATGCACAGGGACAAATTGTGATTTTGCATTGAGAGACCCAACCCGTGCATGCAACTCTCCATTCACACATCTCACCTCTCTGTTAGACAGAAAGGGCAAGGAATGGTCACTCACCCTACCCTCTGTCTCACACTCTATTGATGAATGAATACAAAGGGTAGTCCAGACTTACAGAAAGAGCAAGGAATGGTCACTCACCCTACCCTCTGTCTCACACTCTATTGATGAATGAATACAAAGGGCAGCCCAGACTTACATCCCCATCTAGTTAAGATGAAAGCTCACATCACTAAAGGTTTGATAATGAAGATCAACTCCGTCTGGTTGATGATGTCAATATGGATTGGTTGATGAAGAGGCATACCCAGGGAGGTAGCCAACAAGTCTGGTGCTTGGATCACATAGGAGAAACATCATCTGTTGGAGGAGTTAGAAGCACTTGATGAGGTTACAAGATTTAGTGCACCAAGGGAGACGGCTTTGGAACTTTTTCTACAAGAGGTATGCTAGAGGTTTAACTATCATGGACTATGGGGGGGTGTTACCACCTTTTCTACAGCCATCTTTTCATCCAAGGGTGTGTGCCACCATATCTTGGAATGAGGCCTATTATGACAATGAATTTCTTCATTTTCTCCCATAATAGTTTTGTTTTTATTTTTTATTTTTTCATTTTCTTTTCTTTTTGTTTGCCCTACTCTTGAGGGTGTTTCCACCTTTTTTTTAAGAATAGGTCGCATTACAAGGACTGAAGTCATTTTCTCCCATGGCCAATATATCCTTTTTTTGTTCATAAGGAAAGGAATGGTAGAAATACCATGTATTAGAACCATCCTCACCACAATTGTCGATTTGAAGATGGAGGGTGAGAGAATAGGGGCAAGAGGTGGAGCTAAGGGGACAGAGGGATGCATCCCCCTCATGAGTAGTAGCAGAAGAATAGCTATTAAAAGTAGCATCAGATGAATTACAGTGCAATCCCAAAGGGGGAGAGGGTTGGTCGACTATGATTATTAGGATCCCTAAGGAGGAAAGTACTTCTTCAGGCGATAGCCATTGATTAGAAAGGGATCATCAAAGGAATCAACAGTTTGTACCTGGATAGTGCCATTAGGGTTGACAGCACAAGTATCTTGTAGGGGCCCATACTGCGTTGTTGGATTTGGGAACTTCCCAAATCTTGAATCATAGACTAGGACAAGGTCACCTTCCTTAAACTCCTTGTGCTTGATGAATCTATCATGATAGGCCTTCCGTCGAGCTTTCGTGGCTTCCATGCATTGTAGAGCCATCCTGTGAGTCTCATTAAGACATTCCAGATTGAAGAGACGGCGTTGCAAGGACTTGTCATCTCCCAAGCGTTCTTTGGTAGCTACATGCAAAGAGGGTAGCTTGAGTTCAACAAGAAAGATGGCTTCTATTCCATACACCAGTTGGAAAGGGGTTTGTCCTGTAACAACCTTATGGAAGGTTATGTATGCCCAGAGGGCCTCTGTAAATCAATTGTCCCAATCATGGTGATGTGCGGTAATTCTTCTTTTTAGGATCGAGCAAAGGATGAGATTGGTAACTTCCACTTGACCGTTGGCTCTAGGGTAATAAGATGTGGACTTACGCACTGGCAGATCTTGTATAGCTCTGTCAATTGGTGGTTGTTGGCACGATGCATCGTCATCATCTTCTCGGAAGAAGAATGGATTAGGGCAGCAAGAGCCATTGTTGAAAGAAGGCTTATTCTAATTAATCCATTTCTTATAGATATTTTGCAAATGATGTGACTCATTAATCAGTCCAAAGGGTACCATAGTCATTCTGTCGAACAACAAGAGATATTCTACTTTTGAGGCTTCTAGAACTTCATCTTCATCTCTTCCTTCTGCGAATAGGATAGACTCTTTTAAATTTCTTTCATAGTATTTTGCTTCACGATCATCTTCATCCTCTTTAGATTTTGTTTCTGCCTCTGTGGGGGCCCTGTAAGAGAAGAACAGACTCTTTGTTATGTCCTCTACTTCTGTGTCTGTCTCTATCTCTATTTCTACATATGTCTACCTTTGCTTTTGCTTCTATCTTTGGCTCTACTATAGCCATGTAACAAGGAGAACAATCATCCATACCTACATCTTACTGCTAGAGGTGACTTCAGAAGTCACTTCTAGTTTAGGCAAGAGGTATTCACCCATGAAAATAGACTTTTCTTCTTTCGGTAGTTGGCTTATACTGCCCACTATCACGGACTGTGCCTCTATTTTCTTGGAAAATATCAACCATATGCTACTTCATTGGGAGAGTCTTTTAAGACTTTAATGGACGTGGATCCATTACCTATTTGCAGTCCATACAACTTCAATACCACCTTGTTGGGTCCTCTGCCTTGGGTTAGGGTTCCTTTGAACCAATCCATCATTGCTCTTGCTTCAAAAAGCCAAGGTCTTCCAAGCAACAGAGGGTATAAGGTCCCGTAGAAATTTAGTTTGACCACCAGATATGTTAGCCAATAATCTCTTCATGCGAGGGTTGTCTTCACGTATGGGAGAATGCCCAAAGGCTTGATTCTGCTTTGGTCTGCCAATCAGATAAGCCACTGCATAGGCTGTGTTCCTTGCAAGCCTAGATCCTTCATTGTCACATCCGTCATTATATTTACTAGTAATGAGCCTCCATAAATCAATGTGTCTACTATAAATCATCCCTCAATCCATACGCCAATCTCTAGGGTTCGAGGATCTAGCAAGGTGTTAGCCACATCCACTCCCTTCATATGGTCTAGGGATTTGTTGGGCTTGGTTGTTATTGAGGGAGCAATCCTTAAACCTCTTCTTCTTGTCAATATGCTTTTGAATTTCTTTTGACAAACTAGAAAACAACATTACCAACTATCGGAATGTTAGGTTTGGTTTAAAAGTTTCTAGGTCTTTGACCAAGTTATATTCTTTGATAGGATCCACAGGCTTCTCCAATCAGCTAGGGAATGGGGCCACACCCACTTTTATCTTTTCTTTTTCTTCCAGCAATGGCAACATTGGCACTTCTTTAATTTCTGGAGGTACCTCTGTCTCATCTACCTCCTAGACTTCTGGTCCTATCTCTGTAATTGTCTCTGTAGCTTTATGTGGCTCTGTAGTGCTCTATACTACATTGTTTTACACCGCACTGTTTTGTTTCTTGTTAAGAAGGTTGAACTTCACTATCTTGGTAGAGGGAATATTCTCCTTTCGAACTATGGGTTATCCTTTCTTTGCATGCGGTATTGTGGCAACTTCCAATTCCACCAAATTGGAAGCAAGTCCTTAGGTCTTCTATTGGGTATCAGGAGCAGCTTTCACATGAGCTGGACTTGGACTGTCTTTTGCAATAAGGCCTTCTCCTTTGCATCGACTACATAAGGGCTTGTAGTCTAGAGACCTTTCAAGGTTTGGGTAGTTTATGACCCTTTTCTCCACATTTGTAACACTCCACTTCTGATCTCTAGCCACCACCAGATTATCATCCTTTGTAACTCTGAGAGGGAAACCTCCTTGGATAGACAAAGTTAGGACTGAACTCCCTAGGATTTGGTCCAATGTCCTGCATTGTCATTTTGGATTCTAGCAAGTTGAACCTTGCATCTTCATCTTTATTTCTTATATCGTGCATCTTCTTCAGAGAGTAGATATCCTCTGTATGGTTCTTCCTCAAACAATATGAACAAAAAACTCCAAGAATGGTTGGTTTTCGTGTATATTAAGTGGCTAAATTTCATGCTTGATTGCACTTCCTACACCACATATTAGAACACATCACATCTCTCCCACCTCCCCCAGAAATAAATATATTAGCGGTACTCACCTTTAGCATTTGTACATGTTCTATAATCACATCCATAAGCTCCTTCTTGATGCTTGCAAGGAACTAAATTGGACAAGTAGTCCTTCAAATTTTCACCTCTTGGAGTACTTGTAGTAGGATTTTGAGAAGCTTCTGTAATCACTGCATACAATGGTTGAGTTGATCTAGAGGGTCCTCTATTCTGGTTTTGATTCAAAGCTCTTGTTGTGAGACTGGAGGTTGTTGATTCCAGTTAGTAGGATTCCATTATTGTTGAGTCATCACGAGGAGGGGAACTATTTGAGGCCAGTGCTATTGTGGTTAAACCATAATTTGAGGCCACTATGGATTCGATACACTGTACTGCCACACTATTTGCATCTGGGGGTAGGGGTAGGGAACCATTCCTGGGATTGCATTTGGTGGGTATGCCATTCCTGGCATGTGGGAGGAGGTAGGACTCCTCTTCCTAAGGTCATTGACAACCTTGCTTCAACTTCATCATACATTCTTGCACCTTCCACTACAACTTGCAAGTTGACTAGTCTTCTCAATTCCACAAAACTTACAAACTTTTAGTTGTAGGTCTCTAAGGAAAACTTCCTTTTGTATGCCTTCATCCAAATGAGGGTTGGTCCAACTCTTCAGTATGGATTCCATTTGTGAGACATAGACTTCTACTCATTCACCATAGGACTGGCTTAGGTTCATGAACTCCTCTTGCATCCACTCTTCAAAACCTTCACGCTTGAAATTAGTGAGAGGAAGGCAAACTTCAAGTTGTCCCATGTGCCAAAAGTTCCTACTACTTGTCTCTCATACCATTGAAACACCACACCTTTGAAAGTGGCGACGAGGAATATCGCCAACCAATGCTCAGAGGTTTTAGCATTGTTAGCTACACATACTACCATAAACTCTGCTGCATGAAGATCAGGGTCTTCATTATACTCTCCCTTGAAGATGGGCAATCGAACTACATTCGCTAGCTTGTCATCAATATTTTTAGGACAGATTTGACTAGGAAGTGGACCTTCAATCATAGGGACTTCTGTAAAGAGTGTTGCTAGGGCATTAAAGGAGGCATTAAAGGAGTCATAGGGACTTCTGTAAAGAGTGCTGCTAGGGCATTAAAGGAGGCTTCTACTCTGCTAGCTCGTTCTTTGCTTTGATTTTTTCCTTCTCTCTTCTCACGTACCTCTAGACTCATTCTAGTGCTTCCCTCTTGATTTCATCATTCATCAGGGCGTTAGCTCCACCCAGTTAGTCTGTACTCAATTAGAAAAGAATCAAGGGAGGTTTCAGTCTTTGGAAGGCTCTCTTGCCAACATTTCTTCTACTTCTTCCTTTTCTACATCTCTGAATTCAGCTTTCAGATTGCTACAGAGGGGAAGATATTATGTTTTGAAGGTGTCAAAACTCATTCTTCTGAGGATTGTTGTGGTGCCATCATCATAGTAATGCCAAATTTTGATGGTTTCAATAGTGTATGTTGCGAAGAAAACTCTATCTACTAGCTTCCCTTGGGTTGCTAATTGAACAAACATGAGATTATCAGTGCACCATGCATCCCACGTGTCTTGTTGTTAAGCCTCCATGAATGAATTCCAACTCTTTTCTGTCTTATTTTCGTGAACTTTGCCAAATATCACATGGATGATCATTCTCTCTATTTTGGCACTTCATTTTGTTCCCAAACAGTTTGCTACCAAGATATATGTCTATGTTGATTCAATAGGGAGAGGAAATAGTCCACCACATAGAGCCTACATCATAATGGCAATATGTTTTCGCCATTGTGGAATGAGATTCTTGTAGAAAGTGGCTTTGGCAATAATAATCTCCAATTCTTTAGTTGTAGAAGGAACTTTGCAAGCATCCATTGAATTTTTCTCTTCTTGGCAATGCCATTTCCTTCATTTTCAACTTCTTTTTATGCTTGTTGGTGGCAATTTTCCATGGCTGCATACCAAAAACATTGAGCCCCAAAAGGAACACCAAGAAAATAGAGATTCTACTATAAGAAAATCTATCTTGTATCATCAATAAACATCTTTTTCATATTTGATATGATCTCAACAAAGAAAACAACACCAGGAACAAGAAATCTTCACGCAGCTTCATAGAAACAGTTCTCCCACGGCTTTAACTTTAACAAAATCCATCATACTCTTCATATTCTTCATATAATTCTTTGATAGAACAAAAAAAATACAAAATAATAAACCACTTTGAATGGAAATATATCACATATGATTCATCTTCAAAGGTTTCGTAGCTTTCTCTCACAATCTCTCATAGGTAGATACATTGTTTTGCATAGAATTGGCTATCTCTAACTCTCTCTCCCTCTCACTCTCAATAGTACATCATCTCCTCACTAAAATACTCAATAATTACTAACAATAACCCTTCTTTGGTTGTGAATACCCCTCCCAAGATGTATGTCCGATATGAAAGGTCACCAGAGCCACTACAGTGACTCTTCATAGCTCACTATTGTCACTTCACTCCAGTCTTCACTTGAGTTTTTAACAGTTACTTCTTCCACTTCCTTGAGCTCTTTTGAACTTTCATTCACATCTTTCCAAGATATAAAAATTTCTTCCACTTCCTTGAGCTCTTTTGAACTTTCATTCACATCTTTCCAAGATATAAAAATTTCTCATACTACACCCTCATCCAACAGAACACTTACAAAGGCATACAGAACAAAACATAACATAATAGGAACATAGGCTCTACAGAAGCTCAATAAAGGGCTATAGAAGGTCAACAAAAAGTATCCAGCTCAACTAAAACCAATAAAAACCATCAAAAAACATTCAATAAGGTTTCAAAAAACCTCAAAATTCATCAATCATTACTCCATCATTCCATATAGAAGAAAAACATAACAAAATAGAAGCCAAATAGAAGCTATCAGAACCAATCAAACACTATCAAGTCAGCAAAACATAACAGAACATCAAAGAGCTTTGTATCTCTACTGAAAAACATTATGATCTTATCAAAACCATTCCACCCTATCCAAAACACTCTCAAAATTCTTCCAAACCAATCAATCATCATGTAAAACCATCCATTTAGCCCACAAAAACAACAAAAATCAACCAAAAAAAATCAGGTCATTTCAACCCTCAACATTGTCCCCTTTCAAAACTTGGTCCTGTATTTTCAATTGGCCTTTTCTTCTCTTCTCCCCTATGCTTTGGTGGCTCTGCTTCTTTGGGCCTTGCAATTTGTGGTTGGATGTGTAGCCCATGCCTTAGAGCCCTACGGGTGATCTCTAGCTTTCTCCTCATCAATGATTCAATAGCCTCCTCCTCAAATTGCATGGTGTCCACAAGAGAGTGTTGAGGAAGGTACATTTTGGCTTCCAAAGTCACTTGTGAGGCCTTCGCCTTGCTCTCTGCTAACAATCTGTTGCCTTCTACAAGAGCTAGTCGGCACCCTAAGTCTCTCACCCTTCCTTCGCTCCTGTCCACCCATTCATATGCTTTTTTCTTCATTTCTTCTAGGCTTTCATTATGCCTGTAGGCTAATGTCCTTAGCCTCCTCTCCTGTTCCTTGATTTTTCTTTCCATGCGTTGTTGCTCTTCAATCTCCGAGTCCATCCTCCTTTCAAGATCTTCTATGTGCTTTTGGAGTCATCGGCTCTTCTCTCTTCTCCTACTACTGCTAGCTGCTCCACTGCATTTTGTATCTTTTCATTTTCCTTTTGCAGGTCTCTACACAACACTAGTAGCTCATCATAATGGCATTGTAGGCTCATGAGGCTTTGTGTTTCTACCACCGTGAGCTTTGTATGCCACCTCTCTTCTTCTCCTCCCTTGGCCTCAAGCTTCTCCTTTAGCTCTTTGATCTCTCTTTGATACATGGCCACTTGACATATTCTTTCTCATTGAGAGGCTGCAATTGTCTCGTTTTCAGCCTTGAGCTCAGTGATGGCTATTTTCTTGTCTTCTTTCACCGACTCCAATTGTGACAGGAGTTCTTAAACATAGTCATCGTAGTTTATAAACAATGACAGTGAGGTGGGGCCAATGGTTGTAGATGCTTCTATATTCTACCTTTTGGAGTCCTGTCGTCTGGATTTTGCATCCGTAGAAGCTGCCTATCTTTTTTCTCATGTCATAGTGGTTCCTCCACTCATACCTTGAGTTGTCTTTTTATTGACCAGAAATTGTACCCATGCCACAAAGTTGTTGGCATCCACCGTGGTAGAAGAGCCTTGGGTGGGTGCAAAGACTGGGGTGGTGGGCACTAGGACAGATGGGAAGGGGTTAAGTGGATACTTGCCATTTCCCTCTACTATTGGGGGTGGCAAGATTTTGGGCACTTGGGAGCTTGTGCTTGGACGTTCTTATTCATGAGGGTCCGTGGGAGCCAACTCCTCCTCTCTAGAGGGCTGCTCCACGAAGAGGCAGATGGCTAGGGCTATATCTTCTTCCTCTTTTTTCTTGAGCTCCTTCTCTTCTCCCTCATCTTTTCTCTTTCTCTCCTCTTTGGCTTTCTTGGATTCCTCTTTTATTATTTTTTCCTCGTTCTTCTCTTTTCTCTTTCTTCGTTCTTCAATGCTTTTGGACTCACTGTGGGCTCTTCATAGGTCTGCTTTTTCTTTCTTCCTACTCTCTTTTTCAGCCTTCTTTTGCAAAGTCTCTTTCTTTGCTTTCTTGCCCCCTCCTTGACCAAATTGTGCTTCTCACCCTTCTTTGTTTCTCTCTATCCTCTTGCTGGATTGCTCCTATTCTTGGCATTGAGGGGACCTATATGGTGTCTCCCCAAGTTCCTTATCTTCTTGTGCTTTTCCCAATGCCTCTCTTATGATGGCCGCTGTCAAGATTTGTGGTTAGTGCTTTTGCTGAAGTTTTTATTTTTTTTCGCACAAAGCCGTTCAGGTTTACTTTTTCTAGGGATTTGGTGGTGATGCTCTCCAATATAGGCACGTTGATTCGGCTCATTTGTGCATTATACATATGACTGGATAACAACGCATGGACCATATTTGCCTGCAGCTGGACTTTTGGATCTAGGATGTCTACGAAACTGATGCCGTCATTGGTGTGTACTAAGATCTTGACCATCCCCAGCATATCATATATGTCTCTATTGGGTCATCTCTCGACCTTGTTGGGAAGGCCCAATGCTCTCTGAACCAATTCGGGGCTTCGCTTGATCTCCACCATGGCGGGTTTCATTTTTGTGACACACCGTTACAGTGCCGTGATTCCTCGAAGGAATTTCGTGCATTTCTTGTAATCCACATCTTGATCGACTTTGTCCAGGTACTTCTGCAGATTGCATTGCTCTACAATCTATTTTATGGCTGGTTCCTCCATGGCCACATCCTCGAGGTTCAAGATATACCTAAATCTAAACTAGCTGAAGGCCCTTATCTCCACTAAGAGACCATATTTAGTATGTTCCTCATCCAAGAATGGAAGTTTGTTGCTCTTCTATTGTCTTGCCATTGTAGGTGCCTGTCATAACACCACAGCTCGCCATCAATATTGTTTAGATCATTCTTGTGGAAAGACATGTAGGCAATGGAAGAAATGATTGTGGACACTAAAATGCTTAAATAGAAAGAGAAATTTTTCCTTGAAACAGTCCATGAATTCCTCAAAAATATTTGACACTTTTACTCAATCATGAGTTGATTTTTATGCATTCTTGAAAGTTGATTGAGATTTTAGGGTTTGTTTTTATGTTCCTCACCTTTTATTGTTCCATTATGCTTCATACTATTCACACCTTTTTTCTGCATTTAACTTGAAGTTTTCCTTTTTCTTTTCCATCTTACCACTTTCCCCCCTGCGAGAATGGTAAAAGTCATTTTATGATTGGAGAATGAGGGGTTAAGGGCATTTAAGCACGTGCTTTTTGTTGTGCTTTACTTCATCATCATGAGCTAATTGTAGAAGTTTGGGTTATACTCCAAGTGGGCGTGATAGTCCATGTCATGAGGTATTATTCCTATGCACGTAATGTAGGTTAGGACATTAGTGAGGAAGCCACTGGAGTTCATTTTGCTAACAATATGCAGTTCTTCCTCACTTAGGATTCAATCAAAATAGGGGTGGCCCATGACATATTCCTCTAGAGTTCATTTGCATGTGATGGCCAAGACTCGAAGCAAGGTAGGAGCCACATAGATATGGCCATACTCAACAGTTTTGATTGCACATCTCTACTTGGTGTTGGTCATGATTTGGCAGCCCACTTGTTCCCATTGGAGGCGCAAATGTAGATTGGTTGGTAAAGGACAGAGATATGGCAAGATGTTTACACTAAATGCAAACATACCTGAATTGAATGCTACTATGTTTGCTCATGATGAGACAAGTATTCGAGACATTGATATATGGCATAAATGGATTGGACATATAAATGTCCAAAAGCTAAAAAATATGCAGCATAAGGAGCTTGTTATAGGGCTAGAAAGGTTTAAGTATGCTGATTTGGGACATGTATGCTCAACATGTTAGTTTGGGAAACAAGCCAACTTTCCATTTGCTAGGAATACATGGAATAGCAGTAGGCCCTTATAGCTTGTGCACTCCGATGTTTAGGGACCTACATAATGTATCACTTGGTGGATATTGGATTTTAAATCTCATGCTAAAAAAGAGCTTAACTGTTATGTCTCATGCTTACAATCTGATGGAGTATGTCTCAAAGATGTTTGATAGATACTTAGCAAAGCATGAGATCATGAGGCAATTGACTTGCAGTTATACTCCATAGCAGAACGGAGTTGTTGAAAGAAAGAACAAGGTGATTATGGAGGCAGCCAGTGCCATGTTAAATGAGAAGATGCCTTTGTCTTATTGGGTTGAAGCAACACTTATGGTTGTCTATATTATGAATAGAACGCCTACTGCAAGAATACATAAACAGACACCTTATGAGCAACTATATGGCTACAAGCCTGACATACAATATTTGAAAAGTACTACATATGTGCATATTTCTGATGACAAATAGAAGAAACTTGATCTAAAGTGGTGGTGTGTTTTCCTTGGATACTCATTGTAAATAAAGGCATATAAGTGCATTGTTTCAACTACACGAGAGATATTGCTCAACCGTGATGTTGGTAGCTGCAGCATAATCTGCCTATATTTGCTCACGTATTCCTTCATCTTCCCTTGTGTTTGTTTGAGGTTCCTCCATTCGTCTCTCACTTTGAATTTCTCCATCTTTGAGTAGTCTTTGAGTTCTTCCTGGAGTTCTTCCCATGAAAAGATGGTATAGCCCTGCTCTTGCTCCAACAGGTACCAATTGGCAGCATCCTCCTCCAAGTAAATGGCTGCCACCTCTGCCTTCCTATCTTCGATTATTCAGGCATACTTCAAATATCTCTCCATCTCTGCAATCCACTTCTTCAGGACTAGCCCGACTCTCTCCTTTGTACTTGGCGGGTTGGGGCATCTTGAATTTTCCATAGTCATCTTCTGAGCTATCATTATCTTCCTCTTCCCTTCGGGTCTGCTTCTTATCCTTCTTCTTGTCCTTCTTCTCGTTTCCTGTTTCTACTAACTTCTCCTTCTCTTTCCTTGTATCTTGCGCCCTCCTAGATGTCTCCTCTCTACCCATTCTATCCATCTCCTCTTGCATTTTGAGTCTTTTCTCCTCTTCTTGTTGTTGTAACACCCATTCCCTGCTCTACCTCTAGTTTCCTCTTTCTTTCCTCTTCCTCTTCCTTCATCTGCATGTTCCTCCAAATTGATTCCAGCATGCCTGACATGCCCTTCAACTACCTTCTACCTTCTCTTCTTGGGCTACTCTCCATTCTTGACTCCATTGTTGGGAGGGTGACATTCTCCCTCTCGTCCTCCATGTGGTTGATAGTGTTGTCGACGTGGGGAAGCCGCGTTGTGGTCGGTGGTGTTGTTGGTGCGGGGAAGTCGTGTCTCACCTATGGTGGTAGTGGTTGTGCCATGGGGAAGCCACGTCACGTCTTCAGACGGTGGGTGGTTCTCTTTGGGGCACTGGATCTTCTCTCCTGCTTCCATGAGCACTCCTTTACTCCGAGCAAGAGTTGCTCTGATACCAAGTGTGATGTACATGCACTCATTACGCACTCAACACGCCACAGAAAGGTAACATGATATGTGAGCTTAAGGTATACTCTTGTATTATTCAATCAAAGAAGTGGGACAACATAGACACATCCTAGTACTACGCCCTCGTGACGCCACACATAAGAGGGTTCACCATTGGGTATAAGGAATCACACGTAGAGTGGAAACAAGGCAGGGCTTTGAGTCACTACTACTCCCTATATAGGTGTATAGGTATTTCCGGTGATAACAGTATGGTATAGCTACAAAGCCCTTACAACCCCCTTCTTAATACCCATTCCTACTCTCGGTTTTCCACCCCCATTCCCCCATAATACCCATCCCTATCCCTCGGTTTCCCCTCCCTAGTCACCCATTCCCACCCCCTCCCTACACCGAAATCCACCAATATAAAAAACATAAATTCACACCCTCAACGACACCACCACTACGACCTCTTTCCCGTGGTGTTGTCTTTTTGAAACAAGTGCAGGTTTCTACTTTACTTTTTGTGAGTCTGAGGTTCGAAATAATGTGTCCATGGTTCTTTGCCATTGTTCACGTACGAGGACGTGCGTGGGGTTTCATCCATGTTCTGGCGCTCATCGTTGATGTTCACACATAGCGTGGCGAATCATGGCATTCACCTTTCCGCCAATTTAAATTTTCTAAAAACCTTTAAGTACAAAAATAAATAACAAATTCACAACAAAACAAAAATAAGCAAAAAATAAAAATATAATAACAAAATTTTGGATAGAAAATAAAATTTGAAAAGTGAAAATTTTTTAGAAAAAAAGAAAAATCCACTAAAAAGCTGAAATTTTTATTTTAAAACTTTAAAAGTTCACAAAAATAATTGAAAAATATGAAAAAAATATTTTAAAATCCATTCAAAATTCCACACTTTTCATTGTTATTTGCCTTTTGAATAGGTTTAATTTAATTTAAAAACATAAATTTAAAAAAATAAAAAATAAGATAAAAATACATGTCATGTTTTTGTATTTGCCCTTATGTTGTTAACTTTCAGGTTGGTTGGATTACATTTTGGTTTCCTTCATGGATGTGGCTATTACTTTGTAGTGTGTGCACTTAGATTAGGGTGCAATTTTTTTTTTGTGCATGAAAAACCAGATTAAATTCCTAAAATAAACCTAACTTATCACATTTTCACGTGTATCTACATCCAACAAACCTTTAAAATAAAATAAAATAAACCTAGCCATTGACATAGCACATGCTTCATAGACCAAGCACACACATCGTTATTTGTAATAAAAGAAACCAACTATCACTGATGCACATCGTGGCCAAAAAGTGCTACACACATTGAATTTTAAGAATAAATTTGCATTTAGAGATCTTACGATTCAAGATCACAGCCATGGGTTGTGCTTAATGCACCGATCAATTTAATAAAGGTTGTAATGGATAATTAAGAAGTCACAATTTTCTTTTTTCTAAGGCTTACCACCTTTAAAAAAATTCACCCATTGGTAATAAATTTTGTAAGACCCACCTAAAGCTGAATCTACTTACTTCTCACATTGATCCCGAATTCAATGAACACGCTACATGGGAGTGTGGGTGACATAGTATACTCATCACTCACAATTGACATGGTTAGTTCAATCTTGATTCAATAGTATCCATGTGTTATGGTTTATCTAGTTTTTGGTATTTTGATGGTAATGATGTTGTAGTCAAGGATATGATATGTATGTTTTGTTCTTTTTATTGCTTGGTACGGGGATCAGGGGCCTATGTATTGCATCTCATGAAGGATTTGGTTGCATGTGTGGTTAGGTCATATCAAAATTTCTATAGGGTTGTGGTTTGTTTGGGGTGGTCAATGGTTTTGTATATGAGCTGATACTTTGTCAATCTCTTATTCATTTTTATTCTACTATTTTGCAGGCATTTTTTATGCCAAAGAAATTCCACCATCTTTTGAAAACCTTCCAATGGTTCCTCCTCCAAAAGATCCTAAACCCATTCTTGAAGATAATGATTCTCCTCCTTCTTTGCGGGGTTGATCCAAAGAAAGTGCTTAAAGCATATGCTTGAAACTGTTCTAGTTCTAGTTCCTCTAGTGTCAATCCCTGCTACATCCAGAAAGTGCCAGTCTTGCATACCTTACAGCTACAAATTTGTTTAGAGCACACGAAGATGGTAATATAGAAATATCAGTTCCTTCTTTGCACTGCTTGGTAAAAGCAGGAGATGCCACTCCTTTCTTGCATAAGGATATATTCAAAGTCCCATTAAGATATCAATTATTGCCTATAATCAGTAGTTGTATTCTTTTTTTAATGAGGAGATGTAGCAGTCCAAGAAGAAGTTATGCAAGGCCACTACAAAGCTTGCCTCTAATTAAAGAAATCCTATCTGATTTATTCAAACAGATGGAGCAGCAAACTAAATTGTTAGAAGTATAGAAAATAGAAATATCCTCTTTGCAAGCTCAATTAATGAAAGCAAAAACTCAGAAAGCTACTATGACTGAGGAAAGTGATTGTCTTTTTAATGAAAACTAGGAGTTCCAAGCCTTAATTGATGCATAGAAAGTAGACTTACAGTCAACAAATTCCACAATTAATAGTTCAACTACCTAGATCAAGGTGTTGAAAGAACAGTTGGCTTGATTATGCTTTGTTTCACCAAATCCTAGTGTACCCCTAGTGCCTTCTTTGTCAGATACAGACTTAGTTGCTCTCCAATGTAGTGCGATGCTATGTCCACCATTTCAAGCTAAAGTGGAGAGGTTACAATCTAGAATGGAACTTTTATGAATCTATTTTGAGCAATTTATGGATTCGATCCTATTAGATTGATCCTTTTTTGTGCATTATCAACGATAAAAGTTGGCCTTTTATATGAAGTTATTTACTATGGATTTGTGTCCTCCAAAGAATGGATGGAGTGGTGCTTGGTTCTTTGATCTCCTTATGGAAGTGGTTAGGATGGTCTTTGAAGCCTTTGTTACATGACATCATGTTGATAGCTTATATGTATATTTGATGTAATCTTGTGATTCCAGAGGAGGATGATGATTTATCTTGATATGTGGGGGATATTATTTTACAAGCTGTCCTTTATGTTCGACATCTAGAGATAAGGATAGATGATATTTTCCAAGATTATTCATCCAAAGTGGCAGTGTGCCTTGAAGTTTCTTGGCATCCAATGATAGATTATGTTGCCTTGAATCTTCAACACTTAAAAGACTCTACATGTCTACAAAATGCTAACTAACCAAGGGAGGATATTTTAGCCCATATTTCCACATATAATCCTTTTGACATGTCCTTTTTTGCACTTACAATCATTGCTCTATTTTAGGTCCCTTAGTACACGTACTTGTTTGTTATCAAGAATAGATGGCCTATAGATTCGATTCTTATTTTTTCATACTTCAATAAATTTCACATATTATTCCTCCTCTTCTTTTTCAACCTCAATCGGATCCCCAAATTCTTATTTTTACTGATTGTTTGTTCATCATAGATCATGTTTTCTCACCTCCTTCTCCTTGTCTCCCATCATCTACTATACTCCTTTCTACTTTTTCAACATATTTATTTACTCCTTTCTTATTAGATTATGTTAAATTACATGAATCTCCATCTTTAAGACTTTCTTGTTTTCATGATTTTTTATATTCGTCACTTGTTAACATGTTAACCCTCAGACGAACAAGGTGGAAAATCCGGAAAAGCTAAAGCAAAAGACAAGGCCAAGGCAAAAGTGAAACGAAAGACAAAGGTTCGCCAAGAAAAATATGGAAATACAAGAAGTGCAGAAGAGTCCTAAATCAAGGAGAAAGGCACACAAGAGAAATGACGTCAATACTTTTATAAAAGAGCGCAAGAAGGCACACCATGATTTATTTTAAGAGCATCGGGCTCTCACCTGTGCAAATTGTAAAGGTAGATGGGTGATAGGAAAGAAGCTAGGAAGATAGGAGGACAGTGGGAAAAAGGGCCCATGCCATGTAAAAAAGGGGATATTCCCAAAAGGGATTCATGGTTTTGTATATAAAGTTGAAGGTGAATGAGAAGCTCATTCTTGTGTGTGGCCAAAAGTGGCTCTCCTCCTCCTCCTCTTCTTCTTCTTCTTCTTCTTCTTCTTCGTCTTCTTCTTCTTCTTCTTACTTTCTTGAGCTTGTGTTTGGGAGAGGAAGTGTGAGAGTGTGAGGGTGAGGGATTGTGGTGGAGAAGCTCTCCTCTCCTCTCCTCTCCTCTCCTCTCCTCTCCTCTCCTCTCCTCTCCTCTCCTCTCCTCTCTTCTCTTCTCTTCTCTTCTCTTCTCTTCTCTTCTCTTCTCTTCTCTTCTCTTCTCTTCTCTTCTCTTGTCTTGTCTTCTCTTCTCTTCTCTTCTCTTCTCTTCTCTTCTCTTCTCTTCTCTTCTCTTCTCTTCTCGCGGCAATGGATCTTAGAGCGTGGAGCTTGAGGATCGAGCTCACTTGAAGCTTGCACTTGGATCGTGGAGATACTGGAGTGCTCAGAAGAGGAGGCAACTCAATCGGGCATGGAGATAGATAGTGCATTGGCTATGTAAGAGGTAGCCATTAGCGCTCGGCTCGAAATGCTTGAAACAATAAGCGGTTCGTGGGTCTTGGCGGTTGAGCTTGAGCTTGCACCTCTACATCACTTCATCATTTATTGCTTATTCCTTTTTTTTCTTCTACATCTTTCATTTATGATCCACCTTAATTGGTTAGTAGCCACTTAGGTTTTGATTTGTAGATACTTGGACGTAGAGGATGGACCTATACAGATTTGTTGATAGGTCCCTAGATTAATTAGCATGTCATCCTATGGAAATGGAAGACTCCTATACAAGCTTATCAGAGTTATTTGCAGTTTACCCATATATATTATAAATCTACTAATCCTTTAGTTAGATTGGCTACTCATTTTGTTTAGTACTTAGTGCGCATACATTGTTATTCTCATAATGATCAAAATCCATTATCTAAATGATGCCTTAATGCTAATGTAGATATTTATTCCCATCAATTGAACATATTTTATTTCCATGCTCTTTGTCTTTCAAGTGAATATCTTGTACTTATGGAGAGAATGTGTTGTGTGTAGTTCTTTCAAAATCCTCCCAAGACATTTATGGATGAATCTCTCTCCATAGACATATTTTGAAACCATAAATTGTTTAATTGCGATAAACTCCATTGTTTCTTGATGTATTTTTTAGCTCTAATGATATATATATTTTTTTGGAGATGCCATTCGAGTAATTGTTATATGTCTACTAGTGTGTGTATGCGGTGTGTGAGGTATATAAAGGGGTCGTGGTTTAAATGAATCTGATCAATATGATGATTCTTTGGTGATTGCATGGTTTTTGATGAAATTGCTATGGATAATAGAAACCTATTATATCCTTTACAAGATTGTCATGATTTTATCTTTTTAGGATGAATTAATGGATAAAAGGTGTTTTCCTTTCGTCATCAAAATTGTTTGCCAAATGCATGTTATTTGAAGGAATCGCGGATTCATTCAAGATAGAGTTGATGATTGAAAATGGTTAATTTAGAGCTTTTATTATCGTTTTTCCAAGGTTATGAGGATGCTCCCTTAGGTAAGTGTGGGGATATGTTGAGTGCTGAAATTACTCTCTACTTTGAGCTAGTTTTTATTGGATTTTTGGGTAGTTTTGTTCGATTTTGTGATTGATTGATTGATTTTTGGATGGTTTGGAAGTATTTTGAAGCGTGTTGAAATTGATTGAATAGGATTGAGAAGCTCATAATGATTTTTGGTTGAGTTATGATGTGCTAGTTGGTTCTGTTGTGTGTATGTTTGGTTCTGATAGGTCTATTTTACCTTTATTTTGATCTGTTTTCTTTATGTTTGAGAAGTTATTATTGTAAATGAGTGGTTTGGGGAATGTTTATTAAGAGTATGCTAGATGATTTTTGACGGTTTGAGTTGGTTGTGGTTTGAGCTATATGGTGCTTATCCCTTCTTTAGACCTTCTATAGTGTGCTAGTTGAGCTTCTATATGCCTTCTATTGTCTTCTATATACTTATGGAAGTGTTCAGATGGATGAATGTTTAGCTTGAGGATGTTTTCTAAACTTGGGAAGAGAAGAATGGAAGCTACTCAATGAACATTGTAGTGGCTCTGATGCCTCTTCATATCAGGGATATCTCTTGGGAGTGGTATCCATGACCAAGAGAGGATTATTGAGTGTAAGTCTTTGTTATTCTCATGTACTATTAAGAGAGTGTATATTTGAGAGAGATAGTGTATAAGAGACAACCAATTTCTATGAAGAAACATTGTATCTACATGTAAGATATTGAAAGAAAGACTAAGAATATAATAAAATATGAATACAATGTAATGAATTCCATTCAAAGTTGAGCATTTGTTTATGTTCTTTTGGTTATTTGATTATATCTGTGAAGAATATATTGAGGTTTTGTTGTAATAAATTTGTGGAAGATTCATTATATGATGCTACATGAATATTCATTATTATTGGTGTTATTTTCCTTTATTGTGGTTGATTGAAGTATGAAGAACAAGCTTGTTGGTGTGACAAGATATATTTTCTTGGAGTTCCTCTTGGGGCTCCAAAGCTTCAATAGAAGCAACAATGTTGAGGAAGAGTAAGAGGCCAATAAGGCATCAACTAAGGCTTATATAAAGCCTCAATGCTTTATTCATTAGGGAGATCATCTAGGAATGCTATTGCTTTTGTGTGTGTGTGTGTGTGTGTGTATGTGTGTGTGTGTGTGTGTGTGTGTGTGTGTGTGTGTGTGTGTGTGAGGAAGAAGAAGATAAGAGAGAAGGAAAAAAGAAGATAATAGGGAGAACTTGGAGAGAAAAGGGAGATAGTGAAAGAAGAGAAGAAGAGGTAGGGAAGAAGAAGATGCACAAACTGCTTGAATAGCGTGGTCTACTTGAAGAGGAATCCTTATGTGATTGCATTCTAAGGTAGAATAATTGGGATTGTATGTTCTTTTATGAAGTATCCACCAAAGGATATTGTTTTTTTTTGTTGAATTGGCCCTTAAGAATCGGTTTGTTGTTTTAAAAAAGAGATGGTCTTTCTAGCCAAGATAAGTTGGCTGACTTTTATGGAATATTCAAAGATATTGCTTTGATTGATGTGATAAAAAAGAAATATTTTTCTAGCTTGTTGATAAGATTATTGCTTGATTCTATTTTCACAAAAGCTCTTGTGTCCTCATGGGTGAATATATAGTTACACACTAAATCTCCCCCAAGGCTAGTGGTGGGGGACCCTTCCCCAAGGGGATGTTTGACCACACTAGAGGTTAGGATAGCGGACCCTAGATGTGAGAGGTTTCTCTATAGGGAACCCTTAGGTGTCAAGAATCGCATGATGGGGGGATTTGCTTGAGTTGCTGCACCAAACACACACTGTATACAAAAGAGAAAGCTCACTCAAGAACATAAGAAGAGAGATGGAGGCCAAAACGTTTTCTTGTTGGTTTCTTCTTCTTCTTCCACACACTATACAATGTACACAAAGTATAGATAATATACAACATAAAGGAAAGTGGCCTTTTAAGTCAAACAGTGCATAACTGACTACACTAATCGACTGGTGTTATATCTTTGCCAGCTGTAGGTAGGTGTAACAAACTAAATATAATAAGTGATAAGTCAGTGGCCATGTGAGTATCGTAATGACCACCAACGTGCTAAGTGTAGACGTGCGGACTCATCTAACCAAGTGGTCCATCATCAATGTCTGCACATGTTGAGCTTGCCATCTCAATACTCCCCCTCAAGCTCAATTCTATCTCTGCAACTCCAAGTAAGCTTCGGAACTTTAGAAGCTTCTCTACACCCAATGCCTTTGTGAAAATGTCAGCTATCTAATCCTGTGTACTGACATATACTGAGTCAATCTCTCCTATAAGTACCTTCTCTCTCACAAAGTGGTAGTGCACATCGATGTGTTTTGTTCTAGCATGGAACACTAGATTCCTAGCTAGTTGTATGCTGCTCATGTTGTCACAATGAATAACAACTGGACCATCTCCCTGCACGTCCAAATCACCTAATAACTTTTGCAGTCATACCACTTCACATGCTGCCATAGCAACACCTCTATACTCAGCCTCTGTACTCGATAAAGCAATTGTAGGTTTCTTTTTACTGCTCCATGTGACTGATGCACTACCAAGGGAAAACATGAATCTGCTTGTAGATCTTCTGTTTGACATGCTACTAGCCCAATCTGCATCTGTGTATCTAAAGACATGTACGTCCTTACCTGCCTCATAAAAAAGTCCATAATGTAAAGTGGACTTCACATACCTCAATATACGTCTAACTGCATCCAAAAGAGGCTTTCTAGGCCTCTGCATAAACTAGCTGACAAGGCCAATAGCATAGCTCAAGTTTGGCCTTGTGATAGTCATGTAAATCAAGCTCCCTACTATCCTCCTAAACATAGTAGGGTCTTCTATCTCATCCCCAACGTTAGCACTCAACTTCACATTTTGCTCCAATGGTACTCAAAGAGGTTTACATGCTGTCATACCATACTTGGATAACATATCCAAGCCATACTGCCTTTGGGATAGCCATATACCATCATCACATCTGATCACCTCAATACCAAGAAAGTATCTCAACTCACCCAAATCTTTCATCTCAAACTTCTTCTTTAAGGAGTCCTTAACTTCAGCAATCCCATTGTCATTGTCACCTGTAATAATCAAGTCATCCACATAGATGACTATGATGACCAAACCTGCATCTCCCTTTATCACATAAAGTGAGTGATCAGCATCAGAAATACAAAATCCAATATTGACAAGATACTCTCCAATCTTGTCAAACCATGCTCTAGGTGCTTGCTTCAGCCCATAAAGTGCCTTCTTTAATCTACACACATATGTGAGATGCTCTAAATCCTCATAACCTACTGGCTGCTCCATATACACTTCTTCTTGCAATTCACCATACAAGAAGGAATTCTTAACATCCATTTGTTGCAAACTCCAACCTTTGACTACTACCAAGGCAATAACACACCTAATAGTTGCCATCCTAACAACTGGACTAAATGTCTCTTCATAATCTCTATGCCGTATGTTTGAGCATAGCCTTTTGCAACTAGCCTAGCCTTATACCTGCTAACCGAACCATCTGCATTATGCTTGAATTTGTAAACCCACTTACAGCCAATAGCTTTCTTACCCTTAGGTAAGGGTACCAAATCCCAAGTCTTATTGGCTTCTAATGCAGCCATCTCCTCATCCATTGCTGCACCCCAATGAGCATAAGCAACAGCATCCTCAAAACAAGTGGGCTCAACATCCTCAATTAGTTTCACCATATAAGCATAATGGTGAGCTGCATAACCTTCAAAACCAAATCTTTTAACAGGGTATCTGACCCCACTAGATTTGCGTACCATAGGATCACTCAATGGAGCCTTTACATGTAAGAAGCTGGGAATAACAAATAAGTGTTAATAATGTTGATATTATGCCATGTCACACTGACATTGGTATAAAAGGAGAGAAGATGTAATTTTTCACATCTTTTTGACATATTAATACAATACAGACTTTCTCTCCCTTCTTGCTCACAGCTTCTATGGCTTCCCCTTCTTTCTTGTCTTTCTCTCTCTAAATCTAGTCTTTCTCTCTCCTCTACAGTCTTCTCTCTGCTCTTTCTCTCTCCTCTTTCTCTCTCCCTGGTTCTCTCTCTGACATTACATTACTATGAGCTCTCTGTACACCTGGTGTCCTGACTGAAGGAATACTAAGCTCATCATCCAAACTCTCTGAACCACTAGAATCTCCGTCAAGTCCCAAATGATTGGTAGATGCATCATTACCATCTAGCACTTTCTTCTTTCCTTTGTCCTTTCCTACAACACTTATAGATCCACTTGAAGATGTGGGGCTACTCCTTAGTCTCCCAGACCAAGGGCTCATTGTAGGTATAGTACTAGATGATGTTTCAGGTCCACTAAGACTGTGTGATTCTTGTTTTTCTTTCTTCACACAACTGTCATGATCATTATCATCATCTAATACATCACCAGTAGGTGCATACCAGCTGCCCATCTCATCAAAGATAACATCCCTGCTCACTCTGAACTCACCTGTGACAGGGTTATAACATTGATACCCTTTCTGCTCTGAAGAGTACCCAATAAAATACATTTTTCAGCCTTTGGATCAAGCTTCTTCCGTAGCTCATCTGGCACATGATCATATGCAACACATCCAAATACCTTCAAGTGCAATACATCGGGCTTCTTGTCAGTAAAGCACTCTTCAGGAGTCATCCCATGAACTGCAACGGTGGGAGCTCTGTTCATAATGTAGACAGCGGTATCGATAGCCTCTGACCAAAAATGTTTGGGCATACTCTTTTCAGCCATTAATGCCCGTGCGACTTCTACAATATGCATATTTTTTCTTTCTGCAACCCCATTTTGCTGTGGGGTATACTTGCAAGTAAATTGCCTCTTTATCCCATGAGTCCTCAAGAAGCCAGTAAACTCATTAGAGAGGTACTCTCCCCCTCCATCTGATCTCAAGCACTTCACTTTCAATCCTATTTTTGTTTCAACAGCTACCTTAAAAGATTTGAAGTGCTCAAACACATCACTCTTTTCCTTCATGAAGTATACCAATAACTTCCTTGAACAGTCATCAATAAATGTGATGTATTTGCTGCTACCAAAAGATACATTCTATGTAGGTCCCCAAACATCTGTATGCACTACATCAAGTATTTTTCTACTCACTTCTCTGTCATACAAGAAGGGTTGTCTTGCCTGCTTACCAAACTAGCATGCTTCACAGACTTTATGCAATTCTGCAACTCTAAAAGAAGACAACCATGTAACCAATCCTCTGGACTGCATTACTTTTAGCCTTTGCACATTTTCATGTCCAATACGTTTATGCCATATTTTAATATCTACAACTACTCCTTTTCCTTTAGCATACATAGCAGCATCCATTGCAGGAATTCCAACATCTAAAGTAAACATTCAGCCAACTCTACTTCCTTTTGCGACCAACCTGCACTTATCATTAAAGTCTTCTACAAAACAACCTTTTGCATTGAATCGGACCTGTAACCCCTACTCTACCATTTGGCCAACAGACACTAGATTCTTTGTAATTGATGGCACAGTAATACATCTGTCAGACTCTTTGTCCAGCCATCATACAAGGACAAGGAAACCTTTCCAATGTGTGAAATTGGATGGCATGAATCATCACCTATCTGCACATAACCTGGATTTTGTAAGTCCTTCATCTCTCCAAACCATTTAACATGACTGGTCATAGGATTAGATGCACCTGAATTGACATACCATACATCATCATGTGTCCCCTTTCCTGTAACTACATTCATCATATGCTGCATAATAAATAGACACTCATTTTTGTCTTCATTCTATCGTGAAGACGATGCATAGTTTCCTTGCTGCAATTTACCACTGTGAATATCATCCTTCTTTGCATAGCAATGGGATGCAATATGGCCTGTTTTGCCACAATAATGGCAAACAATAGCAGAATTTCCAAAACCTCTATTCTGACATCCACCTCTTCCTCTAGAGCTCCCCCTGCCTCTAAAGTTTCCTTGGACTCTTGAAACCTACATTTCATCAAATTGCTTATTGAACTTGTTTTATTGATTATCGCCAGTACGTCCCATATCACGGCCTCTCAAAGAGGATCTACCACATCCCCTTCCTTAACCTGAGTAAAATGCTTGGACCTGTTCACCATTTCTTTCAAACGAATCACCCTGCATATTGATCTCTTCAGTAATCATGAGAGAGATCAGCCCATCAAAATTTGGAAATGGCTTCCGTACATATACTGAAGTAACAAATGATTTCTATGCCTTCTCATTGTTAAGACCACTCAGAGTGGATGAAACCAAATCATCATCATCCGACATTACATCAATTGCTGCTAAAAGCATCTGCAATGCTCCTCACCTTCAACGCATACTCATTGACAGAAATTTTCCCTTTCTTCAAGGCATTCAACTCTTGCTTGAGTTGAATCTTTCTTGCCTTTGTATTTACTAAAAACATACTCTCAAAAATTGTCCAAGCTGCATGTGAAGTTTCTACATTTCTGATATGTCCCAGCATAGTATTATCAATGATTGCAGATAGCTAGTGCATCACCTTTTTGTCTTTTGCATTCCACTCTTTCCATGCTTTTAACTCATCTGCAGTCGGAGGGATACCCAACTCTGGCTCCTTTTCTTCACCTGAAACAAACTCATAAAGACCCTTTCCAATGAGGAAGTTTGTCACACGAAACTTCCATGAAGGGTAGTTGTTCTTATCAAGCTTCTCAATAATGGGATTTCCACTGCTCTCTGCCATTATCACAAACAAGGATACAACATAGCAAGCTAGTCTGCTGCAATCTTTCACAACACGTGCACAACAATACACAAGCAACCTTTTTCACTGATTGCTCAATAGCACATGTAATCTGCAACCTGTTTGCATATAAACCTTATGTTTGCTTCCTGCAAACACCTCAAAAATTACAGATTCACAATTTGTAACCTATGCACCCACTTTCAGTCAATACAGCTGAAATCACAGTGTACCCTGAAACTGTTGTCCGCAACTTTGCAGCTCTAAAACGGGGCTTGAAACGGCCTCAGACGCCCAAAATAAATACGAAAAAGTCCTAAAGGGCCTATTTTCAGAATATATAGTGATCTACTCGCACACCAAATCTCACAGCAATCTCAGATTTTTGCTCGACCCTGCTTCCGGTGCCTCCACACGCACTATCCAACCTTGGTAGCTGTGATTCTATCTTCTAGAGTAGTGCTTGACTTTGACCCATGAGGATTGACCTATAGGGTGCTACGCTAATGGAATTCTAGCCGTCAATCACAACAATTACTTTGTAATCAATCAAGACATAGGGTAGACCAATCACCACACTTGATTAATGGTGAGTGAGAGACGAGGGAGAGTTGGACTCAACCCCTTTACCCATAGGGAAACATCTCATTTCTAGTCCCTCTAAAATGGCACTTGCTCATGTTTTGACTGGACCCTAAGAAAATCATCAATTAGCCTTGAACTATTTTTCCATAATTGAAAATCCAAATAATCAAGTCAGCCCTATCATAAATATTTTTTGTTGGAAAAATATCTCATTTTCTTTTCATTTATAAATGTGGTATTCTTAGTTTTTAAGCATAGTATGCTACATATATTATTTTACACATAAAATAAGCCTTTTTAATTACCCATTGTCACAAGATTTGTTTTACCTCTTTCTTAGTATACATATATGAAATCAAAAAATCATCCCTCTCTAAATATTTATATGATAAATAATTGCATTGTCATGTCCACTCATAAAAGTCATAACTTCAAAAAGTCTTCCCCTTTTTAGGGTAATCACTTAGCCCTTAACTTTGGATTCCCAATACATTGTTGTATCATAAATCATAGGATTTCATCCTCTATGATAGGACCAACTAGAAAATTATCATTATTATACAGAGCCCCCTAGTTTTTGTGCTATCGTAAGAGGGAACTATCTATAGTGCAAGTCAAGTCTCCATAGATAGGTGAAAATTGGCTTCAATGTAGAAGTCCCCAATCATTGTGCTTAGGAAGGTGCAATGAGTGCTAATCAAAACTACCCATCATCTGCGCATGCACTTATGTTGATCAGATTATGATAATAAACCATAGCTAAGTATTTGTAATTTATTATTTTATCATAATTTTGTTTAAAGAAAATGCTAATATTTTAGTGATGGAAGGGTATTTTTGTTCTTCAAGACTCCATTACACATTCTAATGATTGCACAGAACTTTAATTGTAATTGTCATGTATAAGTCTCAATTTCCTATGTTTAACTCAATCCTCGATTGATGAATCGATTACAAAATGGCTCTTATGCCCAAATGTAATTACAAGAAATTACTTGGGAATACTAGGTAATAATAAGATCTTAATTTCTTAATGTTTATGGCATTGATGATGGATATACACTCTAGTTTTTAGAGTATGATCCTAGGTATTTAGCCCTTATGATAACTATGGATATCAAGGCTTCCATCCCCTAGTCCAACAATTTGTTCCTCTACATTTATCATGGCCTCTCTTAATAGTGAATATCTACTCAAGATAGTCTAGCAGCTTAATTCATATTTTTTATGTATTAAGGAGTTATAAGAAAGATTATGCATGCCCTCATGACCCCATAACATCATACTTATCAAATATTAAACTTCATTGAATTTATGGAATTTATAAAATTTAGATTATTATTATTATTATGGATTTTTATTTATTTGCCACATAATACTTGACTTATCATGTGAACACATGTGTGGTATATTAGTCGCATAATGCTTGGTAGATAGATGGAAGTATAACAATGTATTTTTTGTTATGGTGAGTAGATAATTAGGCAAGGTTAAGCAAAATTATTTGAAGTGTATATTTTACTGCATGGAATCTATGCACTTCAAAATATTAAAAAAATTATAAAAAATATTATATTTTTATATACACCTATTAACATAAGGACTTTATGTACACACACGCACAATAGATTTATTTTGATATATTTATTAGAAGAGATAAAATGTTATTTTTATTATAAAGCTATTTAAAATAGCGTGTGTTTGATTTATTTACAAAAATCAAGTTGTTTAAAAAAAGAATTTATAAAGAATACTTTCAATGTATTTTGAGCAAAAAAGACTAATTGAATATTATAAATACTAAAAGCACAAGGGCAGCCTCTAAAATTAAGTCAAAGGCAAAAGCGCATTTTTAAATGCAAGGCGCCCCTAAAATTGTCGTAAAAGAGCACCGGGCTCCCTCTTGTGCAAATTGTAAAGGTAGATGGGTGGTAGAAAGGAAGCTAGGAAGATAGGAGGTAATTAGTCTAACTTATCTTAGATAAGAAGGTGATAATGTGGCTATCTATATAAAAATATTTTGGAAAATGCTTTTGCTATTACATATGCTTGAGGAAGTTCCTGAGAGCATACTGCAATGCAATTATGAAGATGGTCTTTAACTTGACATTTAATTTAAATTGACTAATCCACTTCTCTTTAGGAAGCTATTTCTTATACCATGATGTCGAGAAAGAATTTCAATCTATTGCCCAAATGCTTCACAGTCAATAATCTAATATACCCTGCTCCTTCAACAACAACCGCAACCCAAAGAAACCTTTCATACTTTACCACCCTAACTCTTATTTCTCTAACAAGTCTTTTAATTTTCAACCAAGAACCGAAAATGTGCAAAGATATCAAAACAACAATTTGAACAATAAGGAAAAACCTCAAACTGCAAATATTAATGTTTAAAATACAAATGTAAAATTTATTTGTTATTATTTTGGAAAACTTAAACATTGTTGATTGGATTATTGAGTTCCATTACCACCCAACAACAATCAAAGTACATCTTACTTGCACAATATTTAGGAGATACCTAACTATGCTTTTGATTTGATTGACACATTGTAGTAAGAAGCAATGACTAACAAAAAATTATCAAGTACACCTATCTCTTTACATGCTTTATTTAAGATAAAAGGTTTAGTGTATGACTCAAATGTGACTATTTTTTATGACGATGGTAGTTCTCATGATTTTATTTGGAAAAGATTAGTTAGGAGGCTACAACTAGAAACTAATCCTTCATTGTACAAGCTTAAATTTGCATTTTAAGGAATTAGATACAATGGAATATGGAAAATCAAGGGTTTAGAAATCTCTATGAGAAACGTGATTTCTTAGTTGCACCTCTCTAATCATTAGATATTATCCTTAGTATGCCTTTTAGACATTGAATGATTATCACACTCACACAATAACCTTTGAGTTCTAGGGACAAACAATTTCTCTGACTAGTGATCCTAAAATTGAATTGTTTTAACTAATTAGCCATATGTGAGCTAAGCAAGCACTTAGAAAGCAACACAAGGCTTGTATCTTCTACATTGTCGCCCACATAGAAAAGGTTTTTAGACTCATATAAACATTGTTTTGTAGATGATTACCCATCTAAGTTACCACCATCATGAGGAGAATACTAACACTACTATTTTTTATAATTATTCTTATATGGATGGATCTTTATATTATCAAAGAAAGATGTGTGTTATTGAACCTTCTGGAATTATTATTAAGATTGAAATGTAAAAAGCTGCCTATATGAAACATAGGGGTATTCAATCTATGATGGTTGCATGCAAATAATATTTTTATTAGCCTACCATGAAGCATGATATAGCAAAATTTGCGTCTAAATGCATTGTTTATCAACATATAAAGCACCATCATGGAAAATTATAAAGAATGCGGGTATAGGGTCTTACATGGGGTTAGCACATGCGAATACCCGGTTACACTGATGGGGTATTTAAGGTGTACAAGGACCTGATTAGGGTACCATTTTTTATATATACAAATCTATCTCCTCACCTTCACCTTCAGCTCCCATGGCTTCCCCTCTCTCTCTCCCCTCTTTCTCTCTTTCTCTCTCTTTTCCTGTATTTCTCTCTCCTCCCCCTCTTCTTCTGTACTCTTTCTCTCTCTTCTCTCTCTTAGTTAGATTAGTTAGGTCTCCTTCATTACAGTTGGTATCAAAGCTTAGTTTTTAAATCCTTCCTTTCTCTCTCCTTCTTTTAGATTTAGTTCTCTTTTCACTCTCAGGAAACCCTAATTTTCTCAAGTACACCAAGACAAGTACAACATTGAAGACAACAGGAGTCAGGGAGTACTATAGAGATGGCAGCTTTCTTGGGAGTTTACACAACTATGGCAGGAGGCTTGACCGAATTTGGAGGCCAAAAGACAAAGTTGGCAGCTCATTTTTCAACCCCAAGTCAATTTTGAAGGTATTTTGGTGAAAAGAAAGATAACAGTAGTGAGTGAAGGCTGAAGCTAGGGTTATCTTTCAAAAGAAGACTCTTCTTCTTCTTTTCAAGCTTTCTCTTTCTGGCTTCCATGAAAATATGCAGCCAAGGATCTTCATAGCTCACACCTAAACTTGCCATGGCTTCTAAGGCTTGTGTAGCTTGATTACCTTGACCTTGAGCACCACTTTACCTTGTTTTTTTTTCCACGTGGCCCTCAGCAGTAAGCGCCCCTGAGTTTGCGTTGTCCAGCCCATCAACACAGGGTGCGATACCTGTAGGGTAAAAAATGGAATGTGATAAGCCTTTCGAGGCTTTACTCCAGTCATATGAGGAGCTCTCGATCTAAGAATAGCTTGTGGATCTCTATATGCTTTACCTTCCCAATTTGCAGCAGTACGTGGAGCTGAAAGCTTGAGATCATAAATACTCTAGCATGAAGAGATAGGGCACTAGAAAGTTTGAATTGCCAAAGGAGGAAGGGCCTTTACCAGCGCAAGCACGATCCGCTTGCTGCTCTATGGTTTCCACATCCAAAATTTGAGAAATGGCTTTGATCATGCAAGTTTCATGCAGTTGGAAACCATACATTAAGCTCTCTACGTTCAGATGGTTCATTTTCACATGAGTGATCTCTGCAAGGTCCTCTGTATTGAAATTATCAAAGTTAAAAAAAACTTGGTAACCCTTCTTGAAAAGCCTTCATTACAGCTGATGACACATTTCATAGGCTCTGCGTAGCTTTCAAATATAACTACCACTAAGCCATTATCCATCACAAGCATTATCTCTTCAAGGGCCTCTAAGCCATAATCCTTGTCATCAGACTTTTGTAAAGGCATTAGCTTGTATGCCTCATCAACAAATAGTATCCCACCTTCAGCTTCTTGGATCTTTTTTCTTGTTCTAGGACGTGTGCCCAACAAATTCACCCACGAGATCTGTGTTGTACTTCCACGACCTTGTCAGTTGGCAAGACACCCACCATGTGCAACAATTTACCCAATATCCATGCAACCATAGTCTTTTCTGTTCTAAGGTTCCCTAAAAAGGCCCTATGTGGAGATCTTCTAATAGCAACTCTCAATCCCATTGCTTTTCGTCTTTCATCTAAGAGCATTCCTTTAGCCCATTTTCTCAATTGTGACTTCAAACCATGAAAACCAACAACTTCTTGCAACTCAGCTTCAAGGGCCTCCATCTTTTTTTGAGAGCTTTTACAAGCTTTCAAGGCCTTATCTTTCAACTGTTGGTCGAGATGATCTTGTAACAAAGAATATAGCTTTTGGTGGCTTGGACTTTTTGTGAGGCGACCCAAGGGTGTTTTCCCCTCATTGTTTGTAACACTTGCATCAGCATGATACTTCAATAAAGTCTCTACAGTGGAATAATCTTCATTTTTTATAGAGAACCAAACTACAAGGTGAAGTGATGTCATAGCATCACTCGCTTTTACCTCCAAATTAGCCTTGTGCTCAAGTAAAAGCTTTACAGCTTCAGTACAATCATTCTTGGATGCCAGATGCAATGCTATTTCTCCATATATATTTCTTGCCTCTATTTCCAAAGGTGGAAGGGCCTTTACCAGGTGCAAGCACGGTCCACTTGCATTCTGAGCTAAGGGACAAAGGATTCTTGTCTGCCTCAAGAATCCTTGCAACCAGATTGCAATCTTGATCTACAAGGGGCTTACAGGAACTGTCAAAAATGCACCAAGATGAAACATCTCTTTTCTAGCTCCTTCACTATTGGTTTGAAACTCTATAATCTTCACGCAGTGAGTCCCAAGAGGAGGGAAAAGCTCTCCATATGTGGTAGGAAAAACTCTCTCATCAGTTGAAGCATCAAGCAGCCACAAGCTTCAACAAGTGAAGATACACGACATTGAGGGCCCCCATACAACCACAGGCTACAAGAAGAAGGGCAACCACAAATTTCTTGGAGAGGGCAGCCATTAACTCTTCCCCGAGCTTGAATAAGGTATGTCAATCGGTTCTTGCTCTCTCTTTTACATCCAATTGTTGAGCTCAGCCACTTGATGAGAGACATGGAAGAATTGCATGCCTTCTTGAAGCTTGAGAGTGCCAATTGAATTCCCATCCCCATTCCACACTGTTGAAATGCATGCATGGTTGAATGCTCTTTAAATTTCTTTCCCCATTGATCAAGATTTTACTCTAATCCTTAACCGTACTCTTGTCTTGATTCTTGACTGATAATAAAGAAATTTGTAAGAAGGGTAAGTCATGCAATCAGTGAGTCACTAATTGCAGAGGTAACCCCTTCCCCTATCACATTTCCTTATTGGTCATGCATCTCATGAAAAGCCCAACTCTTGAATTGAAATTGCATAGCATGCTGATTTCTTGAATTAAAAATCCCTGCCATGTATTCATAGACCAGGCAGTTGGGAGCAAAAGAGGAAACCCTGAAGCCCCCTCCCAATTAAGACCTTGAAGGGGTGCACAACCTGGCCCGGGGGGAACTTTGCCCACCTCCCGGTGATCTGGAGCCCAAAATTTCTTGCAAGTGCAGGTACACTTGAATGAATAGCCCGAGCCCGATCATTTACGTTCCACAACCTTGTAGATGTATTGGTAATGAGATGTATCACTTGGAAATGTATGGTGGATGTATGCAATGATGGGCAGGATATGCAGTCAAGAAATGGTCTCAGCAAGAAAACTACTGATACAAATGATGTATGGCTCTATGTGGAATTGAGAACCACCATTAGGCCTAGGATGTCTTGGAATAAGAACCTCATCATCGGGATAATGTATGCTCATTGAAGGAGTTCTTATAGGGTGTTGCAGACACTCAGTCCCACATAGTCAGCCCGCAAAAGTCAATTACAGAAAAGCCTTCTTGTGTGACTGAGCGCAGACCCCATAGCTCAATTCAAAGAAGGCATTGTTCCCTTGAGTCTGAGCCAAAAATCTCCCCACTCCGCCCTACGGTTTGGGAGATGCGCCCAATTTTGTGCTCAGAGGTATTGTGGGACAGGATGCAGTCCTACATAGTCAGCCCACAAAAATCAATTACAACAAAGCCTTCTTGTGTGATTGAGCACAGACTCCATATCTCGATTCAAAGAGGGCATCGTTCCCTTTGGTTTGAGCCAAAAATTTCCCTACTCCGCCCGGTTTGGGAGATATGCCCAATTTTGTGCTCAAAGGTATTGTAGGACAGGCAGCAGTCCTACACAGTCAGCCCACAAAATTCAATTACAGAAAAGCCCTGATCATTTGCTCTCATAGATATTTTTACATAGCCTTGTAGAGGGGATTGAGAGATTTAATTTGAATCATAAATTTTGGCGATCGGAGCTTCCTAGCTCAAGATATTGCCATTTCTGTAACAAGGGGTCTAGTGGACTGCACTTAGGATGGTAGGCCACAAGGGAAAAGCAAAGGCCCAAGAGGACTTCCAGCATGAAATAAGGGACTCCCGTGCCCTCAATGAATGATCCTAGCTCAGCCCAAGAGGATCGTGAAGACATGTTTGAAGATGGTGCCCCCGAGATGGACCGCTTGGCTATGCTTAACCGTACTCTATGCCAACATCAGACTTGTCATGCCAACCGGCATCGAGAGTTGGAACAATGCCATGGGGAGATGGAAACCTGCCAAGATCAGCCTCATTTCGAGATGATGGCCAAGATGGACTTACTTATCGAGCGCATGGGCGCCCTCATCCCCGCCATCGCACCCTCCTCGGCTCAGCCCAAGGAGCATGTTCCTCCTCGTGAGGCCAATGGCCCTCCTCCCTTGGAGACCGGGCGTAGCCCACAAGGTTTGGTGGCACCCATGGCTTTCCCCATAGCACTTATGAGATGGGCAAGCCCTCCACTCAACATGATAAACCCATCCTTCTCTCCCCCATTACGAACCCTTCAAGCCCATCCTTGGGACAACAACTCCCCCATAATGGAAGCTATATGCATACTCATGGGAATGGCCAGCAAGGGCCTAATGCAAATTTTGGGCAGCATGGAATGCAAGATGTACATCGGCAGCATGCACATGGTAATGGGCAACATGCACATGGTAGTTTTGGGTAGCAAGACCCCAATGTTCAGTTTGGTTCGCATGTACTACATGGGCAGCATGTTTGTGGGAAACAATATTGCCAAAGTTTTGGTAATAGTCAGCAACTTGCATATGGAGATTCTTATGCAATGTAGGAGTAGCAAGCCGATGATTATGACCAGCATCATGCCGATACCTATTCTCATGGACTTGCCACTCATCATATTTATGGTCAGCCTAGGATGCAAGGACACCATTGTAGTCATGTTGGATAGTCATCATGCAATCTTGGGCAGCATGTTTATGGGAAACAATATGGCCAAAGTTTTGGTAATAGTCAGTAGAAAATAGATGTACATGAGCAGCATGGCTATTATCACCATATGTAGTATGGACATCATGAGTATCATTATGAGCAGCAACCACATTGGTATGAACCCCCATATGGACAGCATGAGCATTATGGTCATGGGCAACCATTTGTTGTACATGAGCAGCAAGATGAGTATGAGTAGCATGTCAAAACTACTATTGAGCTAACCAATGGTGATGAGCATGTGTGTAGATTGCTATCTAAGGCTAAACGCATTAGACACCTTACTAGTGATATGATACGGGAACTGCATGCTGTGGGCTTATGCTATCGATGTGCTAAGCCAATATCTTGTGATCATCAAGACAAATGTAGAGCATAGAATGCAAAACTCCTATTTGTATTCGAATATCATTATGCCAAGGATAGGACAGATCTTGCTGAAGACCATTTTGATGTGGGTCCAAAGCAAGACGAACGTTCATTCAAGAAAGAAGATCATGTAAATCTTAAAGATCATGCTAATATTACAAATCAAGAAAACATGTCCTTTCAGAAGACCCTTCAATCTGTACACATGTCACATATAAGGGTTGATGCATTACACTTTTTAGCTTATTCAACCCCATGTGTTATTGAGCTTAATCATATGATGCTTATGGCAAAGTCGATGCAACTATGATAATTATTTCATGATGAAGAAACTTTTCTTGAGAAGGATAAAATCAAGTGTGCAACTAATTATTTGATGGATAAAGCTTCAGTTTGGTGGAATATTCGTCATGATGAGATCAATTGATCCAAGATGTGGACTAACTTTTAAGAAAAATGTAAAAAGTCTTTCTTTTCACTCCTAGTTCATCTTCAAGCAATGCATGTTGTCCAGTGTTGTCCTACCCTTCTTGTTTGGAATTGGTGCCTATCCTTGTATTGAGTTACCTTCTTCCCTCATGCTCACACTGCATACATGCTCATAGGCCACCGTTCCACAAGATTTCACCCCCTCCCTCCCCCCACCCAGCCATACCAATATGTCCTCTTTTTGTTTTTAAGGGCAAAAACCTTCCGAGTTGGGATTGAATGTAAAGAATGGGATTAGAGGGTCTTACATGGGATTAGCACATGCAAATATCTGATTACACTGATGGGTATTTAAGGTGTACAAGGACCTGATTAGGGTACCATTTTTTATATATACAAATATGTCTCCTCACCTTCACCTTCAGCTCCCATGGCTTCCCCTCTCTCTCCCCTCTTTCTCTCTTTCTCTCTCTTTTCCTATCTTTCTCTCTCCTCCCCCCTCTTCTTCTGCAGTCTTTCTCTCTCTTCTCTCTCTTAGTTAGATTAGTTAGGTCTCCTTCATTACAAAAATCTTATGGTTTGCTTACGCCTCTACCATTACTACTTGATAGCCCATGGGAACAAATATCTCTAGAATTTATTCTAGTACTTCTACTATGTCCTCTCACCATAACATGATTTGGACAACTGTGGATAGATTCAAGAGACAAGCCAACATTATTCCCTATAAAAATAATTTGTCCACTTCATAAGCTACTAAATTGTTCATTATATCATATTTTCTCATCATGGGTTTTCAAATTTTATATTATTTGATTGTGATGGTTGATTTTGTAATCACTCTAGGTAGCATTATTTAAAATTTTAGGTTTTAAGATGGATTTTACTTCAACTTGCCACCCTAAGAGTAATGGTTGAATGATTAAAGCAACCAACAATACTATTCTTGATTGTCTTAGATCCTACACTATTATTTGACCTAATAACTACAACTAATATCTCTCAATCCTTCAATTTGCTTACAATAACATCTTGTATTCTACTACTGATAGAGCTCTTTTGAGGTAGTTTATGAGAAGAAATTTCCTATTCCTATGATGACCATTGCTACTAATGTTCTAGATGTACTGATTCTTTGGCCAAACCATTGATCTCATACAAAAATTTTAGAGGAAGTTATTGAAAAGATTAAGCAATCCTAATTGAGGTGTACATCTCAAGCCAATAAAAAGTAAATGGCTATTAGAGTATGAAATTTAGATGATTTTGATTATTGTGGATTTTTGTAGATTTTCCATCATTCATGAATTATTGCACCATGAATACATGCATGTGGTACTACTTACATTATGCCTAGTAAATAAATGGAAGGATACTTATGTGTTGTGTGTTGTGGTGAGAAAATAATTAGATAGAGTTAAGCACAATTATTATTTTGAAGTGCACATTCAAATGCATGGAATTTATGTGTTCCATAGTACGAAAAAAATTGATAAAAAGCATTATATTTTTGTATGCACCTATTTAGTGCAAGGACTTTGCATGTGCATATGCACAATAGATTTATTTTGATGTATTTATTAAAAGAGACAAAATATTATTTTTGGTTATAAAGCTATTTTGAATAGTGCATGTTTGATTTATTTACATACAAGTAAGACACGCTTGGAAAGGAAAAGCAAGAACTCAAAAAGGATGCTTTCAGTGTATTTTGAGCACAAAATCTTAATTAAATATTATAAATATATAGATGCGGGAGGTGTTCACTTATGAATGGGGGAGATTGTACCCATTCTTGTATCATACAAGTTCCATGGAATTCTCTTCTTTTGTGCAAATTTTTATCTTCATATTTTTCTATCAATTATTAGCTATTGTATGATTAAGGGTAGTAACATTAACCTATTACATTATGATCTGATGTATTAATACAAATAATAAATGAGTATCTTGGTCCATTCCAATATATTAATGCAACAAGAACTTAGGATTTTTAATTCTCTTATCATAATATACATAATCAATTTAATGATGTGTATGGGTGCCTAGTCCATGGGTCCTTCTCCATTCTTTCAATTCAAGCCCACTCTACTTTACATCACTTTTGTTTAGTAAGATGCACTTACATTCAATGTGTACACCCAATCAAGTCACTTACAACTTAAGGACTTATCCTTGTATATATACTTGCATGTAAAACTGAGAAATCCAAAGTGCCTCCTTATGATATCATGCATCTTTTATTTTAGGAGTTATATAATCTTCCATCACCTTATGGCACACTAAAATCTTTTCATGACACAAACTAAACTTAGGATAAAAATATAGAGAATTTTTCTTTAAAATAAGGGCATATGTCTGTCAAAGAGAGAACTAGGGAGAGAGAAAGAGGAGAGAGAAGACTGCAGAAGAGAGAGAAAGACTGCAGGAAGAGAGAGAAGAAAAGTGACGAGGAGAGAGAAAGACTAGATTTAGAGAGAGAAGATAGGAAAGAAGGGGAAGCCATAGAAGCTGTGAGCAAGAAGGGAGAGAAAGACTGTAATTGTATTAATGTGTCAAAAAGATGTGAAAATTTACATCTCCTCTCCTTTTATACCAATGTCAGTGTGACATGGCATAATATCAATGTTATTACACTAATTTGTTATTTCCAACTTCTTACAATCCATCCCTTCCCAAAAGTTTTTGTCCTCAAAAACAAACCTGATAACGTCTAGAAAAAAATGGATAGAACAGAGTACTACTCTGTTTTTACAGCTTTACAAATGGGAATAGAATGAAATATGATCACTACATGAGCTGAAATTGAAGAACGGAAGTAAGCCCCAGCTATATACAGGATTTGGAATACTTCAGGAGCAAATGGAGCCATAAAGTCTTCAACAAATAATCCCGAAACAAAGTAGACAGCTTGCTGAGTAAACAGACCTTGCTGGACCAAATCTGCCATAACTTTTGATAGGAGTGTCCAAATGGGATGTACCATATATCAAAACGAAGCTCTTGAAGAGTACTTTAAGTTCATATAGATAGCTTAACTTTGAAAATTAGGCACGATAAAAACTGTTCTAAAACAGTGTGCTGTCCTGAACCAGTCTGCATCATTACTAGCTCCATAAGCAATAGGCTTCAGCCACCAATGTCTCCCTCAAGTATGGATACTCATCCAATATAGAATCAGGTCTCCAAGAAGCCTCTTCAGGTGGTAAACCTCTCCATTTGATCAAATATTCCACAATAGAACGTGATCGAAGCTTCTTTTCACGCTGACCTATAACAGCCTCTGGGATGTACTGAATAAGACCATCTTCATCAATGGGTGGCAGCTCATCACCTATATCCACTGGATCACCATAATAGGGCTTGAGTTGACTAACATGGAAGACGTTATGAATCTTTGTAGAAGAGGGAAGCTCTAGTTTATATGCCAAATCTCCAATTCGCTTGAGGATCCGGTAAGGGCCATAAAACCTGTGGGCAAGCTTATTACTAGATCCATCTTTTAATGTAGAGTACTTGGATTTGGGCATCTTCAACAAAACCAGCTCTTCTTCTTGGAACTCTAAAGGCCTCCTCTTCTCATCAGCATACATCTTCATTTGATCTTGAGCCTTCCTTAGATTCACCTTGCATTGCTGAAGAAGGGTCTGCATTCTTTCCAACTCCTCCTTCCCATGAGGATTGATCTTTTCACTAAAGATGACTGTGGGTAAGGGCACCTTGTAACTATACAAAGCCTCAAAGGGTGAAACTCCTATGCTCGCATGAGTGGAATTGTTATAAGCAAACTCAGCCAAGTGTAACCGAGAATCCCATGAGGTTTGGACATCATAGCAAAAATGGCAAAGATAAGTCTCCAACCATTTATTAACTCTCTCTATCTGTCCATCAATTTGAGGATGATAAGCCGTAGATGGAGCCAATTTAGTGCCCATAGATGTAAATACCACCTGCCAAAAGTTACTCATAAATTTTGAGTCTCTATCATGGACAATCACCTGCGGTAATGCATGTAGTCTAAAAATATGCTCCATAAACTGGTTGGCCACTTGAGAAGCAGTAAACTGAATCTTGGTTGGAATAAAATGAGCTGCCTTGGTGAGTCTGTCTACCACCACATAAATACTATTCCATCCCTTCTTGGTAGTAGGTAAGCCAGTAATGAAATCCATAGTAATATGAGTCCATTTACCCGTAGGAATAGGCAATGGCTGTAACAAACCTCCTGCCTTATGGGTGCTGTCCTTATTTTGCTGACAAGGCATACACTTCATAACAAAGTCCTTGACATCTTTCCACAGTCCTTTCCAATAAAAGCTTTTACTGATCCTATGATAGGTCTTGAAAACTCCTAAGTGTCCAGCTAGAGGCAAAGAATGTAACTCCTCCATAATTTTCCGCTTAAAAGAAGAAGTAGAGGGAATAACAATCTTGCCTTTCCACCAAATAAGACCATTTTTAAGCTGGTAATGCGAGTTTTCTTCCATAAGACCTTGCTGTAATTTCTAGAAGATTTGGCTGAATTCCTCATCTAAAAGATAGGCCTCCTGTAGTTCTTCAATCCAGTCATTATGTAATTCTATCATAGCTGAAACTTTGCAGGCCCACATACGAGAAAGAGAATCAGCCACTATATTATCTTTGCCCCTTGTATGAGTGATGTCAAAATCATAATTCTGTAATGTAGCTACCCAACGACGTTGCTTTGGAGTAAGATTTGACTGAGTAAGGAAATACTTGAGTACCCTGTGATCACTATGTACTTTGAATCGGCTGCCATATAAGTAATGGTGCCACTTCTTGATCGCATGCAAGGTAGCCAACATCTCCTGGTCATAAACATTCATGGCCATTTCTTTATCTATAAGCTTACGGCTCTCAAATGCAATTACTCCATGCTCCTGAAGCAAAACAGTCCCAATCCCACGGCCACTAGCATCACACTGTATAGTCAACTCTTTGGAGAAATCCAGACATACTAAGATAGGAGCAGAGGTAAGGAGTTCCTTTAACTGGTTGAAGCTGCTATCTGCAAGAGCATCCCAAAAGAAAGCCTCCTTCTTCAACCTGTCAGTCAAAGGAGCTGCAATTGCTGCATAATGCTTAATAAATCGGTGGTAGAATGAAAATAAACCAAGGAATCCTCTAAGAGAGGTAGTAGTAGTAGGCATTGGCCAATCTTTTATGCATTGCACCTTCTTGGGATCAACCTATATTCTTTTTTCACTGACAATATGTCCCAAGTATTCCACTTCAGTCTGCATGAAAGAGCACTTCTTCTCCTTAGCAAAAAGCCTATGATGTCTCAATACATCAAAAACCCTCCTCATATGTGCCAAGTGATCATGTAAAGTCTTGCTACAGATCAAGATGTCATTAAAGAACACCAAGACAAACTGAAAGAGGAAAGGTTGCAAGATCTTATTCATCAAGCTTTGAAAGGTAGCTGGAGCGTTTGTAAGCCCAAATGGCATCACCAAGAAATGATAGACCCACGCTCAGTCCTGAAAGCAGTCTTGACTTCATCACCCTCTCTCATGTGAATCTGATGATACCCTGATCTCAAATCAATCTTCGTAAAGAATCGAGCCCCCTTAAGCTCATCAAGCAAATCATGAATCCTGGGTATAGGATACTTGTTCTTCAATGTGATCTTATTGAGATCCCTGTAGTCAATGCACATTCTGAAAGATCCATCTTTCTTTTTGACTAACAGGACTGGAGATGCGTAAGGTGAAGAACTTGGTTCAATAAATCCCATTTCAAGAAGTTCTTTGATTTGCTTGGTTACTTCCTCTCGTTCACACTTTGATATTGATTGTCTTTGAGTTGGGCTCCAAATCAATGGGGTGATCCACTGCTCTCTTAGGAGGCAATGAAGTAGATACTTCAAACAGATTTCTATACTCCTCAAGAAGAACTGTCAAGGCTGGATGGTTTGCTGAATTATTGGGCTGATCCTGTGTTTCTTTATTCAAATGCAAAACAAATATTTGTGAGTGCTTCTTATACTCTCTTTTGAGCTGTTGGATGGTGATAAGTTGAAAATCTAATCTACTAGGAATCCCCTGTAAATGGATAAGCTGTCCATTGGAGATAAACTCCATATATAACTGTGAGAAATCCATAGTGATCCTGCCTAATGTCATCAACCAATCACAACCGAGTACAATATCTATAGGCCCCATTTCCAGAGTGATCAAGTTTACCTTGGCTTCAAAATTTTCAGCCAACTGTAAAGAAACCTGTGGGCAAATCTGTGTGCTGATTTCTTCTTCACCATTAGCCACTTGAACTCTAATGGGCTGCTGTAAGTCTGTGGGAACACAATTTAGCTTGTCCATGATGGACTTATTCACAAAACTATGAGTACTGCCACTGTCTATCAAGATGAACACTGGCTTTCCACAAATGCTTCCCTTCATACGAAGTGTATTAGGGCTCAGATCCCATCCAAGCATCCATAGAGATAGAACAATTAGTAGTAGCAAGTGACTCATCACAAGATCCATCAGGGTCAAACGGAACACTTCCACCTAGATCAAAAGGAAAAGAGTCGACTGGATCATAAAAATACTCCTGTCCAACTTCCTCCTCAAGATCTTTATTTTCAGCATTAAATGCCACTGCATTAGCTTCATCTATATCATCTTCAAAATCCTCAAAAACCAACATACTCTGAAGCTTAGGTTTGGCATTTTTGTATACACACTTTGAAGCATGATCAGGTGTATACTTTTCCCCGCACTTGAAACATAAGCCTTTGTCCTTCCTTTCTTTGTAAAGATCCATGGGAATAGATTTAGGATTTGTATTAGCTGAGATGGACTTAGGCTTGCTGTCCCCCTGTTTGAAATCAACTTTTGGACTGTTTGCTATCCTGAAATTACTTTGAGGCCTAGAAGCATTAAATGGAGGATAAGTTGGTATCCGTAAGCTCCCATTGGGCACATGATTACTGCCATAAGTGTTACCAACTTGTCCCTACTTTAAAACAGTCCTTGGCTGTCCAAAACCAGGCTGAAATGAAGATTCTTTTCTATACTTTCTTCCATAGCGCTCCGCAAGCTCAATAGCCTTAAAAAGTGAAGTAGGATTTTGTGCCATAACATCAGCTGATAAAGATGGCTCCAAACCATACATAAACTTGTGAATCTTAGCCTCATCACTGATGCTTTCCACATACATGGTCAGGTTGAGGAATTGGTTTGTATACTCTCTTACACTTAAGCCCCTTTGTTCCAAATCATACCATCTTCATGCTAACTTCTCTTTCTCAAGAGGCGAAACAAAGACTTCAGCCATAAGTGCCTTGAAAGCTTCCCAATTCTCTACAAGTATATTTTCTTTCTTGATATACCTCCACCAAGTATGGGAAAATCCCTCCAAATGCAAGGAAGCAAAGTGAATCTTCATGTTATCAGTTTTAGGGTATATATCAAAGTAGGACTCCATCTTAGAGGTCCATCCCTCTAAATCAGATGGTGAAGATGACTGACCATTAAATTTGGCTAAAACAATTTTGTCCTTAAACTCCCTTTCATGAAAGGGTTGCTGTCCCAAAATTGGCTGATCAGGATTACCAAGTACGGAGCCTCCAAATTGAGACGGAAATCTTCCAACAAGTGGCTGAGAATTACTATGTAATCCTCCTGTTGGTAGAGCACCCCTAGAATTTTGAGTATGCAGTCCAAAAGCTTGAGTATTGGCCCCATTCAAACTACCTGAATAGTCATCATGCCTTTGTGAAGCCTCTCCTACTTCATACTGACTATTTGGAATGCCTCTTTTTCCAATAATCCCATTTCCATGACCATTTTGGTTAGATGGCTGAAATGGGGCTAAAGGGCCATTATTTGAACAAGCCTTTTCATTAGCTTGTTTTGATGCCATTTGCAACTACATGAATTTAGAAATTTGTGCCATAAGTTGCTCATTGGATTCCACCAACTTATCAATAGAAGCCCTTGGTTTGATCAGTAGATAGAACTATCTGCTCCATTCTTGACAAGATGGCCTCATGTCGTTCCCTATGTCTTTGTTCATGGGCACACAAAGTATTATTGAGTATACTGACTTCTCCTTGTTGTTGAAGCTCTTCAGGGCTCTCTTGAAGTGTACTATCCATCATAGAATCCCTGATTTGCTGAGCATAATCTTCCTGGACCTTATTTTTGCCTTTATGTCCTATCATATTAGTGCGGTGCTACAGTACCCCCCGTCAGAAAAACTGCTATAGATTTTTCTAGGGAGCTTCGATTTCAAAACTTTTTAGTGCAAATCAAAGCTAATAATGCCCTCTTCGAGATGAGCTATAGCACGCTATAACAGGTTTAGGATAGAAAATTCTGTAGTTAAATTTCAGAGTCTGAACTGTCCAGTCCTGCACCCTGTATAGACCTATAAGTGCCCTGTTTTGACCACATAGTGCAAGATAGTAACCCCAAATGGCTACCAAACCCTGCAAAAGGGTATATATGACATGTGGGTACCCTATAGTACCTGCACCTATGCTTCAGTAGTGAAGGGTGTACCTGTAACCACCTGTAAGTACCCTGTAAGTGTCCTGTAAATTCCTTGTTTTACCATGTTTTGATCCTGTAGGTATTTGAGCCCTTGGAAAGTCTTCAGTCTTCAATTCTTCACTCGTTGTACTTATGTGAGGGATAAAACGGTATGATAGACTCTCTACACGGGCTCCGAATCACCGGGAGGTGGGCAAAGTTCCCCCCGGGTCGGTTGGTTGCACCCCTTTGGGATCTTCGATAGTGAGGGAGGGTCACCTCTCTTTTGTCCCACTATCTCCCCCAGCATCCACCTTTTTTCTCGGTGGGAATATCAACATGGCAGAGGCCTTTGTTCTAATCAATCAGCATGATATGCATTTCTGAAATATTCATTCAGCCTTTCATGAGATGCAATTGAATGAGATTTTGAAAATTTGAGATAGGCGAAGGGTCTTACCAATGCAATTCAGTGACTCACTGATTGCTAGTACTTACCCTTTTACAATCTTTCAACTTGGGCAAAAGAAATTCAGCCAATCAATTGGATTAGAGTAAACAAGTTTATCAATCAATGAATTCAGTCAATGGGATTCAAGTGTTATGCTCAAATTTCAGATTGAAGTCTCTAATTCACTGATTGGAACTAGTATGCATAAAGCAAGCATTGCATTCATGAATAGATGGATTCAAGCAAAGGTTGGCTGAAAATTTGATGAATATTGTTCAATTCTTTAATCTCTCAATCAAATGGATTAAGCTCAGCAATTGGATTAATGAGAGAGATTAAGAATTGAAGAAAAGTACCTTTGACATGGCTGATGATGACTTGATCAATCTCATATGCTTGATAGAACCTCCGGTTGTCCAATGTTGGTAAAATAATCCCCAATACTTGTTTATCCAGGACTTAGGAACAATCTTGGACCCTCAAATTCTTGAAATTGAAGCATTAGACCCGTTTCCCCCAAATTTCTGCTCCATAGAAGCTCTTGATCTTCAATCTTTAACCATTTCGTGCTTAATCCTTGCAATTTGTTGAAGAATCCTTGCTGAGATGATCCCACGGGCTAAAAGGATGAAGAATCTTCAAGAAATTGTTGAAAATTGGAAGGTCGGGCTGAAGCTTTCATGGATGCCATGGACTGTTCACCTAGGGTTTAAGAAGAGGCTGAAGAACCTTGAATAGGGCTGAGAACCTTCATCTTGCTGAAGATTTCTACTTGTTGCAAAAGACCAGGAAGAGTGCCAGAGCTGAAGGGAAGAGCAGGCTGAGCAGGAAGTAGGTTGGAATCAGCCCGAAAATTGCGCCACAATTTTTGGGGCTGCTCCTGGCTGCCTGGCTGAGCCAAGGTTGAGCAACCTTGTGCTCATTCTGAAGCTTATGATCAGGGGAAGCTACTCCAAGTGATTCTTGGCCAAGAAGATCACGGGTTTGAGAGGAATGAACTGATCTTGGTGCTGAACTTCCATGAAACCTGCAGGAAACTCCAGGAAAGGGGAAAGAGAACTCCCTCTTTTCAAAGTAACCACAGTTTGTTCCCAAACTAAGCCCGGTTAACCATCCTTTACCCTAATTATCTCCAATTTTGCATAAAATTTGATGACGTCCTGCCATTTAAGCCATTATCCGCCATATCTGACCTTGGATATCTCCAGAAGTAGTCTCTTACTAACTGTAGATGATCTGCAGCACTCCACTAGTCATTGTCTTGTACGATTTTTGTCTGAAATTGATTTTGGTATAGGAAAATAGGACTAAAAATAGAAGAAAAGAATGGATCAAAGACCAATGCTCTGATACCACTTGTCAGAGAGAGAACTAGGGAGAGAGAAAGAGGAGAGAGAAGACTGCAAAAGAGAGAGAAAAAAAGTGACGAGGAGAGAGAAAGACTAGATTTAGAGAGAGAAAGACAGGAAAGAAGGGGAAGCCATAGAAGCTGTGAGCAAGAAGGGAGAGAAAGACTGTAATTGTATTAATGTGTCAAAAAGATGTGAAAATTTACATCTCCTCTCCTTTTATACCAATGTCAGTGTGACATGGCATAATATCAATGTTATTACACTAATTTGTTATTTCCAACTTCTTACAATGTCATTTTCTCTTATAACTAGAATCCATTTGCCATTTTCAAATACAAAAGAAATAAGACTCTATTAACCTTCCAACTAATAAGAATCCTATGTTAATGTATCAATTTCAAAGGGAATTGTTATATCATTACTTAGATATATTTCAACTTTTGTGTATTGTGACAAGTTATGTGAAATGCACAAGAGGAATACCTAGTTTTATGTGTTACAAGCCATTGGTGATATCGATTGTATTAGTGGTTGTGTTTTTGGTGGTCAATGATAGACCTGCCGCATTAGATGGTCCTACCACATTGGGTCTTCCCACCATGTTGAGCCTCTTTAATGGTGGTATCGACAAGTGGATAGAGAGAAGGTTTGATTTTAAGAGAGATAGAAGGATTATTGAGGCTTTTGCCTAGTGGTGAACATAGCCACTTTGCCTACTTCGCCTTTGTCTTCCCTTATTCTTCTTCTCTCTCACACTCTCACTCTTTTAATAAATTTTTTTATTCATTGTTTATCTTGTTGAAATAACTTATCCCTCTTCTTTATTGCCCTCTTCTCCTCCCTTAGATTTCTATCTATAGATGTGTGTATGGGGGGGGGCGGGGCGCATAGGGGGATACTTGCCTATGTTAGAAGAACTTGAGCTGCAACGTAGTGGCAAGGGGGGAATAGAGGTACTTTAGAGAGGGTCTACTTGTCAATCTCTTGAGAAGTTTGAGTATACTTTGCCTTATGTATCACAAGGCAAGAGAGTCCTTGTGTGTATTTAAAAAACCTAGATATTTGGGAGAAGGGGTAATGATTTGTCATGGTTTTCACCTTTTCAAAGAAAATTAAGGGAGAGGCCTAAAAATTGTCAATGTACTAATGGATTGGGGGGATTCATTTGTTTTAAATTTATATTCATTTTGTATTTTGTTATGGGTAAAAAAAGAGGAAAGGACATTAACATGTCAATCAAAGGGGTGAGGATAAATTCTAAAATATCAAGGTTTTTTTTTTTTTTGCAAAAGAGAGGGAGCAAGATATGATGTTGAGACAGAGATGCCCCTCTCCCTATTTTTATCTTATTATATTAAAAATATTTTTATTCTTTTAAAAAATTAGGGATGGCATGCTAATATTAGATGGGAGAGGGAAAAATTCCTATTATATATATATTAGTCTTCTCTCTCAATCTCTCACATACAATTACACTATTTTGATAGATTTGACTATCTCTGACTCTCTCTCTCTCTCTCCATCAATAGTACATCATCTCCTCACTACAATAACTCAATAATAACCCTCAATAATCCTTCTTAGGTCATGGATGCACCTCCCAAGAGGTATGTCTGATATGAAGAGGCACCAGAGCCACTACAGTGTCTTTTCATAGCTCACCACTGTCACTTCACTCCAGTCTTTACTTGAGTCTTCAGCAGCTACTTCTTTGACTTCTTTTAGCTCTTTTGTACTTGTATTCACCTCTTTTCAAGGCTAGAAAACTTTCCCAAGCTACACTCTCATCCAACAGAACACATACAGAAGCATACAGAAGGTCTACAGAAACTCACAGAAGCTCAACGAAGAGTTACAGAAGGTCAACAGAAAGCATTAGAACCACATAACTCATACCAAAACCATTCCAAACCATCAAAAATCACTCAATAAGCTTTCAAACAATCTCAAACCCTATCAATCAATACTCCATCCTTCCATACAGAGAGAAAACAGAACAAAACAGAAGCTCAACAAAAGCTATCAGGACCAAACAGAATATATTAGAACATCATCAGAACTTCACATCTCTACTAATAAACATCATGAGCTTAATAAAACCATTCCAACCTATCCAAAACACTCTCAAACCACTTCCAAACCAATCAATCATCTCATAAAATCAACCATTCAGCTCTCAAAAACAACAAAAATCAGCCAAAAAATAGGTCATTTCAACACTCAACATATCCCCACACTTAATAAGGAACCGTCCTCGCGACCCAGGAAAAAGGGAATACAAGTTCATTTAAGAGCTCAACTTTGATCTTCAATAAATCTTCAAAAATAGTCCATCCAACCACGACCCCAACTTATAACCTGTATCTGATATACAGAATACAACGAAAGGAAAACCCTTTATACATTAACACTTCTTATCAAACTAAAAATCATAACAAACTTGTAAAGGATAGAAGAGGTTTCTTCTTCTTCTGCATCAGCATCTTCAACTATCCAACCAGCAACACCATCACCGCAATTCCAAAAATGTAGCTCGCACGAAAGCAAATTGAATAGGCAACCACCACGATCTTATTACATAAATTAACCCACAACACAAACACTACACACAACACAACCATCTGAATGACTCCTCCAAAAAGAGAGATTTATCATTAAAAATCATCCACCATACATGGCAAAGGTATCAATGAAGATGATCCCTCTTGAAGGATTGGTGATTTCGAAAACGATCCATGGACAAGGATTCATCTACAAATGTCTTGGGAGGATTCTGAAAAAACTGAAGGCAGCACATCCTTTCCAACAAGACAAGGTATCTGCTAGGCAAACAGAGGGCATAAAAGTACAATACATCCAGTTGCTGGGAATCAATGCTCACATTGACATTCATGCACAATTTTGGAATAGGCTTTGAATCATTATGAGAATGCCTATGCATATACGCCAGGTACCAAGTAAAATGAGCAGTTAAGCGCACAGAAGGATCTGCAGACTGAGAATACTGCTGAGCAAAATGCAAATAATTCTGATAAGCCTGACTCGCACTTATCCATTCTCCTGGGATCAATGGCCAATTGATTTGAGGTCCAGTAAGAGAATCATTTGAACTCCAGCCTCTTCTTCAAAGAATCTTCTGATCAAAACCTAGATATCCACTAACCAACTGAGGAGGATTAGGAGTAGAAGTGTTAGGAGACGAAAGAGGGACTAATGAAAGAGGATGAAGCAATGGATAGGCAAAATCATAAAATGAAGAATGGATTAAAGATAGATTTGCTGAAAATTGAGGAGATTCTGTTAAGAAAGGCGTTAAAAGATAAGCAGGAAAAGTTGATAGAATATGAGGGGATGGGGAAGGACAAGGATCAGGAGGTAGAAAAACTCGATCTTCAATAAAAGAACAATGGGTAAAGATAGGAATTTGAGGAGATCCTTGAGGTTGGAAAAGAAGGGGTAAAATGACCTTTGGGTTAGATTGAAAAAGGTAAATATAAGCATCATACCTATGAGCCATTTGTTGATAATGAGTTAGGCATGGTAAGGACGGACCTAAAGCTGATCTACGATGATAGGCTTCAAAGAAAGAAGTATCAAATGGGGGTTGACTAGAGAGACAGGCTAAAGGATCCACCCTCAGTTGGTTAGTGTTCTGGGCATGAGCTGAAGCTTTGACCTGACGGTGATTCAAAATGACAGCATCAACCATAGTGTGCCATGAAAACTCAGGACACTTAGCCACCTTTGAAGAATATCCATGGAACATCTCATCAATCCCCTCAACTCCAAATGGCGGACATACAAAGAAGCTTGCAATACCACATCTCCGACATACCAAGCCAGATCTTCATCATCTGGAATCAGTAAATCACCCCTCAAATACATATAGGACAGAAGCATCATATCTGGAGTGACAGAGTCTTCAAAAACCATCCTCACTACTTCTATCAGCAAATCAGATGACCAGGCCCCACTCCATCCATCCTCTAGAATAGGTAAATCCATCGTGGAAAGTTTTATATAGAAGGCCAACTTCTGTTGTTGATAATGGACAAAAAAGGAATGATCTGGTGGAACATATTTTTGATACTGCTTAAAAGAAGACAATAACAAATCCATGCAAGATTGCAATCTTTCCACCTTGGCCTGAAATAAGGGGCATAATGTAGCCTGTCTCTGAAGAGCTGCCAAGCTTGCAGGGGATAAAAGAGAAACTGGTTGCACAGGACTCTGTGTATGAGACCGAGACTGAGCCAACTGAGCTTTGAGTTGCTGGATTTGAGCATTGCTCTGGTCTAAGATAGCTGTGGTGGATTTAAACTTCTCTGCTTGGGCAGCTATCACCTCCTTCATCTCTTGACTCTCCTTATGTAACTTATCCCTCTCCTCTGTTACAACAACCACTTGAGACCTAGCTTCTGCCAACTCAGCTTTCAACTTAGAGATTTCAGCTTTCTGAGTATCCACGAGCTTAGTCTACTGCTCCATTTGCGTACAAAGGTCAGAGAATTTTTCCTGAGCAGAGGCTAACTCAGTATTGGTCTTATTCAATTCCTCCTTAGACTGCTGAACTTCATCATAAAATGAAGAATATAATTGTTGGATACAAGCAGTCATCGAAAGTTCAATAGAACTCTGGATATCCTTGCACAGGAACGGAATAGCATCTCATGTTACCAGGCGGTGAACAGAAGGAATAGTAAGGTCTAGCATCCTATCTCTATGGGCTCTGAAAATATTTGGCGTCTAAAGGAATGTAGGCAAGCTGCTGCAAGACTAGGCAGGAATTGTCACTGGAACTGGAGGAGGAATAGGCACTGACTCAACCACCCTCTTGAGGCATTTTCTCTAAATGACAAGGGGAGGAGGAGAATCATCATCCTCAATTATCACATCATCATCTTCATTATGAGACGGAGGAGGAACTTCTGGAGGATCAATTGGAGGTAAAGGAACTTCCTTTGCAGGGGCAGCATGTAGCAAGAAGACATAGAGGAAGGACCCAAATGTAACATTAGTCACATTTCCTCGAGTAGCTCGGATAAAGTGGTGATCCATCTTCGAGAGAAGGTAGGTACTCCAATCAATAGTTATGCCTTTCAAAATCATTCGTGAAGCTGTAAACAACTCCTTGGAAAGATAATGAGATGGGGATTTTGCAGGCATGAACCTGTCCTGAAGGAATTGGCATAGCTGTTTCCATAGGGGATTGGAAATCATGGAGACACCGACTCCTGACATGGTAATGACCTTCTTCGGATCAAGAACATCTTGAGTCTGCTTCTGCAACAACAGCTTCAAAATATCGTCATTGGTGAACAACTGTCTGGCAGCAGGGACAGACTCCCCACGATATGGCAGGCCAAGAGCCTTGCCTAGACTCTTCGGTGTCAGAACAGTAGTGCCACGGACTGGACCAGACCTCTTACTGTAAGAGGTTAAAAACTCATCACAAATGGTAGGATCATCTGGAACCAGTGGGAAAGACAGGCTCACGAACTTGGATAAGCCCGCTTTAGTGACAACGTCCGAATCTAGTAACAAAGAATAATCATGTACAGCCAAAGGAACATACTGAATCGGGGGAGGAGTACGAGAGGGCGCCATTCAGATGGTTACACACACACACCACAAACACAGACAAACAAAGAGAATGCCGGCAAAGCAACATACAAAAACCAAGGATAAGATATCAACCAAGGTGATAAAACGTGACTCAACCAACTATCCCCAAGCAAACCACAGCCTAGAAAAAATTCGACATGACCTCTACACATATGCGACCGAAAGCTTCATGCTATGCAACATACAAACACCCAAAACCCCGTATCAGGCAATAAAGAAGAAAACTACACACCGTACCCTTAACATAACAAAGAAACTGAACCAAAACATAACAACAACCCATACATATCAGGACCACAACTTTGATAATCAGGTTTGACCATGGAGACAACTCCGAAGACTTCGCGTACCCATCCCACGAAACGAGTTCATTAAAAATGGGAAATAAGTGCAGTGAGGGGGAATTAATTTAATGAAAGGTTCATTTTATGAATTATTAAAAATGAGTGAATTTTTATTTAAGTGATAAACCTTAACAAGAAAACAGCGGTTCCTTCTTAAAATTTTAATTACAAATTATTAGGTTGGAGCGGTGCATTAATCCGAATCCCGGACTTCGATACCCAGACTGGGTCTCTAAATGCAAATTCATTTATTAAAAATTAAGGTGATGTGGAGCGTTTTTTTGCCAGCGCGTGCTTTTGTGACGGCTGGTTCATTTTAATTAAAAATATTAAAGTGCCTCTGAAGCGTACTTAGCGCGTGCTAAGTGAACGGCGGGTTGATTTTAATTAGAAAAAGGTGTGTTTGGCGCGAGCGCGCATGCCATGGTGGTGTTTAGGATTCATGTTAAAAATTAAACGTGAATTTTGGGGTAGCGAAAAAAATAAAAAATGTAAAAGGAAAAATACCTAAAAGTGGGTGTATGTGTATGCAATGAATGCGCACTTCTCAATCCCCAAAATATAGGTCAGCAATCCAAAAAGAACCAAGGTATCTGGATTTTTTTCAAAATTTTCAGCTTGTGTTTGGAATTAAAGAGGATTTTTCATGAATTTAGCATTTAATGAAGCATTTTTGCCATAAAATAATAATGGAATAAATTAGCACATCATTTTCATCTTAGAAAATATTCCAAAAATAAGCAAAAAAGTTGATGAAATTTTCAAGAATTTTTTTGCAATTAAATTGGTCTTTTTACCATTTTAATGAATTTGTTTTCATTTTGTGTGTATTTTTAAAAGAATTTTTACTTTTAAAATGTTACTAAAATTTTTTTCTCAAATTTTTAGTTTAGAAAAATATTGCAATTTACTGCAGAAATATTGGAATTTGTTTTAAGATTTTTCTGTATTTTTTTTAATTTTAATTGATTTTTAATAAAATTTTTACTTTTTCAATGTATTTTTAGGGTTTTCGGGTTTTGGAAATTAAAAATCGGGAATATACCCAGGAATGGACTGCGTGTCAGCTGCGTGTGAACAGCCGGCTGGTGCACACCACCGCACGGACCAGCTAGCGCGCGTCCCCTCGCATGAACAGCCGCTAACGGACTCCCGCACCCGCACACGAACAACCACGAACAGCCACACGCGCACACACACCCTTTCGTGTGTGACAAGGGACTAGGGGCTGAAAAGGGGTGCTGCAGTTTCTGCGGATGTCTGTGTTTTGTTTGGTTGGGAGGTCTCGACGGGGGGGTACGGGGCGTAAGAGGGTGAGAAGGGGGGAACGGGGGCCTATGGGAGGGTAAGGTGTGTGTGGGGGTGGGTATTTTGGGGAAAACGGGGGCTTGTGGGGGGGTAATCAGGAGGGTTGGTGGGACTGTGGGAGGAACATGGGGCCTGGGTGGGGGGATGGTGGGGTTGTGGGTTGGGTTAGGTGGGTTGGGTGGGATTGGTGGGAAACAGGGTGGGACTGGTGGCTTGGGTGGGGGTTGGTGGGGTTTGGTGGGACTGTGGGCTGGGGTGGGGGGAATGGGGGCTTGGAGGGGGGTGGGAGGTGGGAGTATTGATGGAAACGGCGTGGCAGGGGGGGCCCGACAGGGCAGGCGGCGGCGACGCCACGAGGAGGCGGCGGGGACGGCTGCCACAGGCAGCAGCGGCAACGCCAAGGGACGTGGCAGGTGGCGACGCCCAGGCGACGAGGCAGGGAAGCGGCCAGGGAGGCGGCGGTTGCAGGGCGGGGAGAAGGGCGAGCAGGGGCTTCTACACCAAGGGCGGGGGGCGTCCACGAGGAGGCGGCGGCGTCTTCAACCAGGGGCGGGGGGCGCCGTCCTCAGGAGCGTGCGGGAGAGGAGGGAGGGAGGAGAAGAGGAGAAGGAGGGAGAGGGAGGTGGAGATGGAGAAGAGGAGGGGGGACGCAGGGGGGAGAGGGAGATGGAGGTGGTTGTGGGGGGAAGGGTGTCCGGGAGAGAGAAAGGGGATTGGGGAGGGTGCCCGGGGGGTGGGGGGGGAAGGGTGACCATGGGGGGTGGGGGGAAGAGGGGAGGGAGCCCATGGGAAGCGGGGGGAAAGGGTGCCCGTGGGGTGCCCATGGGGGGTGGGGGGGAGAAAAGTGAAGTAAATAAGGAAAAATGAATAATTAAAATAATTAAATTGAAATAAAAGAAAGGCGTGCCCCTGTCTCGCGCGCGTGCGTGGGGCGGGGTAAAAAAATTTGCCATGACGGGATCAGACTGGCGCCGGGATGGCGGTACGGGCACGCGGACACGACCGGGGCGTATTGAGAAGCGTGAAATCGAAAACGGGCGCATTCACGCGCGGGACGAGTCACGCGAAGCACATAAAAATAAAGAAAAATTAATATCTCCCAATCCAGGCATCGAAACAAAATGACATAAAAACAAAATTGTGCAGGACGGCAAGGAGAAGACAGGGGAAACGTGCAACGGGGGTGCCGGGGGGGTAAAGGGCGTTCACATGCAAAAAACGCAAAAAATGGCCCCAAAAACGCAAACGAAAATTAATATCGGAAGTTCCTTGCATCGGAACGAGGTGTAGGAAGAAGGAAAAATGTGCAGAAAGACGTACCCAACAATCTTATCATGTCAAAACATGGTTCCGACTGAGAGAAGACGCGTTCACATGGAAAAAACCCAAAAAACAGACCCGAAAATGGAATTGGAAATTAATATTGGACGAACCGCTGGCCGGAATGACATGCAGTAAGAAGGAAAAATGTCCGCAGGAAGGGGTGGCACAGGGTTGTCATGTCAAAATGCAGTTCCGGCGGAAGTAGGAGGGGTTCACATGCGAAAAACACCAAAAATACGCTCGAAAACACATTTAAAAATGAATAATTAAAAATCCAGAAGTCGAAAGAGGATGGAGGAAAAAGGAAAAAGGTGGGGGAAGGCGTGATGGACACGGCTGGCAAATCAAATTGGAATTCCGATGCAAAAAGGGCAAGTTCACATGGAAAAATGTTAAAAAGACGCACGAAAAAGTCTCGAGAAACCGCAAAAATTAATATTGGACAAACCGTGCATCGGAAGGACACAGAGTAAAAAGGAAAAATGTCAGGGGAAAAGTTGTTGTCAGGGCTATGATGTCAGATCATGGTTCCGAAGCAAGGAAAATGCGTTCACATGGAAAACCGGATAATGTGCGCAAAATGCTTCAAAAATTAATAACTCAAGAACCGTGCACCAGAACAGGGGTGGGTAAAAAGGAAAAATGGTCAGTTCAAAGGGATGAACAGGGCTATAAGGTTGGATGTGGATGTCGGGGAACGTAGGGTGCGTGCACTTGGCAAGATAGCAAAATCAGGGAATGAAGGAAAACTGCAAGGGAACAGCCCCGAGGGTGGGTGAAAAATGAACGGATGGGTGGGGAAGGGACCTCATCAGGGTAAAAGCAAGTCGTGGCATAGAGGCATTAGCAAGTTGAGGCATATGCAGAGGGGTATGCAATGTAGACGCGTAGGGACGCGTCCCCACACTTAAAACCTTAACGGACAGGGGTAACCGAGCAACAGGGACCTAGGACCACTCAATAAACCAACCGCGAATGTTCCCACACTTAAAACATGATCGTCACTAAGAAACAGAAGGTGTAGGGTTAGAAAAACTTAGCCCATATTGTAGAGAATCAAGGTTGATTGTCCATGGCACGTCCTGTGTTGTTGTCGACTGCAGGAGGTACCAAGGCATCTTCATAGCACATGTCCTTCGTGGCAAGGACCACGCGGCACCACCCAGGGAGGTAGCTGGTTGAAGGAATCGCATCGAGTCGATGTCGCTGACGAAGGAGAGTCACTCAGCTTACAGCACTTAAATGGGATAAGAGAACAGTCACTCGCCCCATGACTAATATCACTCGAGGAATAATGATTGAAACCCATATCTCACACCCGGTTTAGGATGTGACAAGGGGATGGTGCAGAGGGAGTATGCCAGGGTGCACAGTTGATGGTGCATTAGTGCGTCCAACCCGTCTGGCATAAGTGCAAGGAGGAAGGCAAGGGAGCCTTACAGTGCAGTGTACAGAACAGGGTGACGTGTCCTGTGATGATGACAGAAACCCACCCCGTGGGTGCATAGGGAAACGGGAACGTACCTGACTCCAAGTGTCGTAACGTCCCTCAATCTCACCTCTCGAGAATTGATTGAAGAAACTCCAGTCACACTCAGCCCACCCTCTATCTCACGCTCTGTTGAAAGATACAGAGGGCAACCATGTCCTGAAACCCATTGATGTAATCCTCACTATCACTTGTGCAGAGGTTGTATGCCTTGTGTGCATTTGATGGTGCAACTTTGCGTCCCTTCCGGTGCCGGCATACGGTGCGAGAAGGAAGGTCAGGGAGCCTTATGGTGCAGTGCACAAAAACAAATCGTGCTTTGTGCATTGAGAGGCCCATCCCGTGCATGCAACACTTCATTCACACTTCTCACCTCTCATTTGATTTGAAGGGAAAAGACTGGTCTCTCGCCCCACCCTTTGTCTCACTCTCTGTTGATAGTTACAGAGGGCAACCATACTCACTTCCCTATCCGGTTAGGATGAAAGCTCACATCACTCAAGGGGTTGTCGATGAAGATCGCGTCGTCAGTTTTTGTTGAAGAGGCATACCCAGGCAGGTAGCCATCAGATCGAATGTGGGGTTAGATAGGACATGTCGTCTGCTAGAGGACAGTTAGACGCTCTGTAGAGAGACCCAGGACATAGCGTACCAAGGGAGGTAGCTTCGGAACTCGATCCTGGGGATGTCAATTGATGAATCCACTTTCTGGACTGCTGGGTGTTGCCACCTTTTCCACAACTAGCTTCTCGCCCAAGGGTGTTGACCACCTTTTCTTGGAGCGAGGCCTACTATGACAGGGAATTTCTTCCTTTTCTCCAAAAACAATTTTTTTTTCTCTCTTTGTTTTTCTTGTTTTTCCCTATTCCCGAGGGTGTCTCCACCTTTTCTCGAAGACTAGGTCGGCATGACAAGAACCTAAGTCCTTTTCTCCCATGACTGATATGTATATATATATATTTTTTGTCTCTTTTTTTTAAAAAAAGGAAAGGAATGGTAGAAATACCATATGTCAGAACCAACCTCGCCACCGCTGCTGGATCAGATGGGAAGAGAACAAAGTAAGGGTGGGAGGTGGCTGTGAGGGACTAACAAAATGAGACCGCCTCATCAGAATAAACAGGATGGCGATCAGAAGCACTAGAAGGAGTACAGCTCGATGGCCAAAAGAAAAAGAGTCGGCCGACTGTGATTGTCAGAATCCCCAGGGAGGGAAGTACTTCTTGAGGTAATAGCCATTGATAAGAAAGGGATCATCAGAGACATCAACGGTCTGCACTTCGATAGAGCCATTAGGGTTGACAGCAAGTACCTTGTAGGGACCCATCCAACATTGTTGGAACTTGCCAGGAAACTTGCCAAATCGTGAATCATAGGCTAGGACCAAATCACCTTCTTTGAACTCCTTGTGCTTGATGAAGCTGTCATGGTAAGCCTTACGTTGAGCTTGCGTGGCTTCCATGCACTGTAGAGCCATCCTGCGAGTTTCGTCTAAACATTCCAGGTGCAGAAGACGGCATTGCAGTGAATCATTGTCCCCCAAATGCTCTTTGATAGGCACTCGCAAAGAGGGCAATTCCAGTTCAACAGGGAAAACAGCTTCTGTACCATACACCAGCTGAAAGGATGTCTGTCCTATTGCTGCTTTATGGGAGGTTTTGTATGCCCAGAGGGCCTCTGTAAGTCGATCATCCCAATCATGACGATGTGCGGCAATTGTTCTTGTCAGAATCGAGCAGAGGATTCGATTCATGACTTCGACTTGGCCGTTGGCTCTGGGGTAATAAGGAGTGGACTTGCGATGGCGGATCTTATATAGCTCTGTCAACTCTTCCATGACTTTATTAATGAAATGAGTGCCTCTATCACTTATAGCTCTAAGAGACTGCAAAAACGGGTGATGATATTCTCGTACATGAACAGGGCCACGTTGTTACTATCGTCCTTCTAGTGGGTGGATCGATTGGGCCGACGAAGTCGATGCCCCACTTCTCGAACGGCTTTAGGGGAAGAATGGGTTGCAGTGGCATGGCACTTGTTTTGGTGGGTTTCCCCATTCACTGACAAGCATCACATCGCTTACAGTAATCATAGGCATCCTTGTGGATGGTCGGCCACCAGTATCCTACTAGCAGAGCCTTCCTGGCTGTGGCTTCACCTGCAAAGTGGCCCCCACATGGCTCGTCATGGCAAGCCTTCAAAACAATCCCAATCTCATCTCTTGCAACACATCTTCTGAGCACTTCATCTTTGCCTTTCTTGTATAGTGCGCCGCCTAACATGGTGTAGGGGGCTGATTCTAACAGAAGCTTCTTCCTTTCCCGACTAGAAATACCAGGAGAGTACTGTTGGGTTGCCAGCAGATTGGCGATGTCTGCATACCAGGGGTTACAGTTTGTACCAGGAATAGAGAAGCATCAGGGAGGTCTGGATCATCCTGCTCCTCGTCTGCAGTCTGCGGGATACGCGACAAATGATCAGCCAGAACATGGGAATGACCAGGCTTAGTAATCACCTCAAAGTCAAACTCCTGGAATAAGAGCAACCATCTCATCATTCGTCCTTTCACATCTGCTTTGTTCATCAGGAAGGACAGGGCCTCGTGATCCACATAAAATTTAAAGTGGGTAGACAGTAGGTAATGGCGAAACTTCTCTAGGGCAAACACCATTGCCAAGCACTCTAGCTCTGTCATTGTATAGTTTCGTTCCCTATCAATGACTTTTCGGCTTGCGTAGTAGATCGGTTGATCTAATTTCGAGGGGCCCTTTTGACATAGAACTGCACCTAACCCTTCAACTGATGCATCAGTGTGTACATGAAACTCCTTCGTCCAATCAGGAGGCTGCAGAATGGGTGCCTCAACCAGACATTGTTTCAGAGTGTTGAAGGCTTTGTCACATTCGTCCGTCCAAATAAACTCTGCATCTTTCCTCAGAAGCTTGTGCAAGGAGGTTGCCTTTGTTGAAAAATGGGCTATGAACCTTCTGTAGTAACCCACATGGCCTAGGAATCCCCTCAACTGTTTGAGGTTGGTGGGTGCTGTTAGAGCTGCGATCTTTTCGATCTTTGCAAGGTCTGTTGATATCCCTTGTGCAGAGACAATGTGGCCCAACAAAACTTCAGAAGAGACCCCAAAGATGCATTTGTCGGGGTTGAGGAAAATCCCATACTCCCGGCATCGGTCAAAGCATTGTTCCAAATGTCCCCAGTGTTCCCGGATCAAACTATAGACACAGAAGTCATCCAAATATACCTCAATAAAGTCGTGCAGATGATTTTGGAATGCGGCCATCATGACTCGCTGGAAGGTAGCAGGGGCATTGCAGAGCCCAAACGGCATCACTCGGTAAGCGTAGGTCCCCCATTCTGTGGTGAAGGTTGTTTTGGATTGGTCTTCTTCTGCTATCTGCACTTGGTTATATCCGCTGAATCCATCCAGAAGGGAATAAAGCTCATGTCCTGCCACTGTGTCCAACAGTTGGTCTGTGAAAGGGATAGGAAAGTGATCCTTCTTCGTTTTGGAATTCAACTTGCGGAAATCCACACATATACGAAGCTTGCCATTCTTCTTGGGTACAACCACGATGGGTGAGACCCATTCACTATTTGCTACTGGATAGATGAACTCGGCTTCCAGAAGCTTCAGCAACTCTGCTTTCACCAATGTCGAATAATTCGGGTTCATTCGCCTTTGTCATTGCCGTACTGGCTTGGCATCAGGCTCCAAGTCAATATGATGCTGACATATTGTGGGATCAATCCCCTTTAGGTCTTTGTAGGACCACGCAAACACGTCCAAATTCTCTTTCAACAAGTTGTACAAAGTTGATAACTCCTCTTCTGGTAGGCTGCTACCCACCTTCAAATGGCGTTCAGTGCCATCTGCATCCACAAAAGTTAACTGCCTTTCACCTTCTACTTCACGGATGAAGGTCCCACGGACTGCTTCTGGGTACAGATCCGACTCCTTCAAGGGGGTGATGTCCTCTTCTGATGTCCCACTAGACCCAACTTCTTCTTTAGGTGGAGACTTAGGTTGCTCCTTGAGATGTTGAAATGGGATTAGAGCCGTTTCGGGTTTGGTTTCAAGATTAGTTACCTCTTGGCTTGAAGACTCATCTTCTGATGACGAGTCCAAGAACATCACATAACAGGGACCCTCTGATGCCTGTTGGAATCGTGAGACTAGTGCTTGTTGGCACGGTGCATCATCATCATCTTTTCTTGGCAAAGGTGGGTGAGGGCGGCACGAGCCACTGCTGAAAGACGGCTTGGTCTTCTTTAATCATTTCTTATAAAGATTTTGCATATGAGAAGATCCATTTACCAGACCAAATGGTACCATCGCCATTCTGTCCCACAGCATGAGCTCGTCTGCTTCTGATGCTTCTGGAACTTCTTCTTCATATATATACTCTTCGAGTGGGATAGACTCTTCCATTTCGCTTTCATAACCTTCTTCTTCTGTATCATCTCCATCCTCTTCGGTCTCTGTCTCTGTCTCTGTAGGAGCTCTGTAAGAGAAGAACAGGTTCTCTGTTTCATCTTCTGCCTCTGTCTCTAGCTCTGCTATGGCCATGTAACAGGGAGAGCAGTATATCCATGCTTCTATCTCACTGTCAGAAGTGATTTCAAAAGTCATTCCTGGTTTAGGCAGGAAGTATTCACCCATTGTCAAGGGCTTTGCATTGTTTGGGACTTGGCTTACAGTATCCACTATTAAGGAACGTGTCACTATTTTCGTGGGAAGGATCTGTTTGACAACATCTTCGTCTGCTGATGTTCCATCTGTAGCCTCATTGGGGGAGTCAGAAGATAATTCCAAGGAGGTGGATCCATGTCCTTTTTTAGCACCATATAACTTCAGCACCACTTTGTTGGGTCCTCTACCCAAGGTCAATGTTCCTTTGAACCAATCCGTCCTTGCTCTGGCTTCAAAAAGCCATGGTTTGCCCAGTAGTAGGTGGTAGGATGTACCATAAGAGTTTGGATTCACCACCAGATAGGTTAGCCAATAATCTCTTCTAGCCACTGTAGTCTTTACATATGGGAGAATGCCCAAAGGCTTGATTCTGCTCTGATCCGCCAGTCTAATGAGCCATTGGGTTGGTTGCACACCTTGTAGGCCTAGATCCTTCATTGTCACATCTGTCATAATGTTCACTGATGACCCACCATCAATCAGTGCATTTGCAATAAAGTAGCCTTCTATCCACACACTAGTCTCTAGGGTACCCGGATCTAGGAAGGCGTTAGCCACGTCCACTTCTTTTACAGGCTCTGGAGATTTGTTGGTCTTTGTTGCTGTTGAGGGAGCAATCCTTAAGCCACGTCTTCTTGTCAGTATACTTTTGAACCTTTTCCGACAATTGGGAGACAAAATAATAATTGTCAAAATGTGAGGTTTGGTTTAAAGGTATCTAGATCTCTGACCAGATCGTATTCCTTAATAGGATCCATTGGCTTCTACTTCTTCCTTTTCAACGTCTCTGAATTCTGCTTTCATGCCACTGCACAGAGGAAGGTATTCGGTTCTGAAGGTGTCAAAATGCATACGTCTAAGCATTGTGGTGGTGCCATTATCATAGTAATGCCAGCTTCTGATGGTTTCAACAGTGTATGTTGTGAAAAACACTCTGTCTACCAACTTCCAGTGGGTTACCAATTGAACAAACAAAAGATTGTCAGTACACCAAGCATCCCATGTATCTTGCTATTGAGCATCCACAAACAAATTCCAACTCTTTTCCTTCTTGTCTTTGTGAACCTCTACAGACCAAGACTCCTGAAGCTTCTTCACAATCTCCCACTTGATGATGTCTTGAAACTTCTCAATGAATGCCAAATCTTCCATAGATGGTCATTCTCTCTATTTCTGCTCTTCGGTTTGTTCCCAAACAGTTTGCCACCAAGATGCAAGTTTCTGCTGCTTCAACAGGAAGAGGAAACTGTCCACCACATAGAGCATGCATCATGATGGTGATGTGTTTCCGCCATTGTGGGATGAACTTCTTGTGGAAAGTGGCTTTGATTATGAGAAATTCCAACTCTTCAGTGGAAGAAGGAACTTTACAAACATCCATTGAATTCTTCTCTTCTTGGCAATGCCATTTCCTTCATTTTCAGCCGCTTCTGGTGCTTGTTGATGGCAAGATTCCCCGGCTGCGCACCAAAAACATGGAGCCCCAAGAGGAACACCAAGGAAAAGGGAATTCTCTTGCAAGAAAATCTATCTTGTAACATCAACAAGCTTTTTTATTAGGGTTTATATGATCACAATGAAGAAAAGAACACCAGGCACAACAAATCTTCATGCAACATCATGTAGATCTCCCACGGATTTGATAGAATCAACCATATTCTTCAACATCTTCATAAAATCCATCAATATAACAAAGAAAGCAAAGGAATACACCATCTTTGAATGGAAATAAATTACATAGTATTCATCTTCAATGTCTTTATAGTCTTCTCTCTCAATCTCTCACATACAATTACACTATTTTGATAGATTTGACTATCTCTGACTCTCTCTCTCTCTCTCCATCAATAGTATATAATCTCCTCACTACAATCACTCAATAATGACCCTCAATAATCCTTCTTAGGTCGTGGATGCACCTCCCAAGAGGTATGTCTGATATGAAGAGGCACCAGAGCCACTACAGTGTCTTTTCATAGCTCACCACTGTCACTTCACTCCAGTCTTTACTTGAGTCTTCAGCAGCTACTTCTTTGACTTCTTTTAGCTCTTTTATACTTGTATTCACCTCTTTTCAAGGCTATAAAACTTTCCCAAGCTACACTCTCATCCAACAGAACACATACAGAAGCATACAGAAGGTCTACAGAAACTCACAGAAGCTCAACAAAGAGTTACAGAAGGTCAACAGAAAGCATCAGAACCACATAACTCATACCAAAACCATTCCAAACCATCAAAAATCACTCAATAAGCTTTCAAAAAATCTCAAACCCTATCAATCAATACTCCATCCTTCCATACAGAGAGAAAACAGAACAAAACAGAAGCTCAATAGAAGCTATCAGGACAAAACAGAACATATTAGAACATCATCAGAACTTCACATCTCTACTAATAAATATCATGAGCTTAATAAAACCATTCCAACCTATCCAAAACACTCTCAAACCACTTCCAAACCAATCAATCATCTCATGAAATCAACCATTCAGTTCTCAAAAACAATAAAAATCAGCCAAAAAATAGGTCATTTCAACACTCAACATATCCCCACACTTAATAAGGAACCGTCCTCGCGACCCAGGAAAAAGGGAATACAAGTTCATTTAAGAGCTCAACTTTGATCTTCAATAAATCTTCAAAAACAGTCCATCCAACCATGACCCCAACTTATAACCTGTATCTGATATAAAGAATACAACGAAAGGAAAACCCTTTATACATTAACACTTCTTATCAAACTAAAAATCATAACAAACTTGTAAAGGATATAAGAGGTTTCTTCTTCTTCTGCATCAGTATCTTCAACTATCCAACCAGCAACACCATCACCGCAATTCTCCAGAAATATATCTCGCACGAAAGCAAATCGAATAGGCAACCACCACGATCTTATTACATAAATTAACCCACAACACAAACACTACACACAACACAACCATCTGAATGACTCCTCCAAAAAGAGAGATTTATCATTAAAAATCATCCACATACATGGCAAAGGTATCAATGAAGATGATCCCTCTTGAAGGATTGGTGATTTCGAAAATGATCCATAGACAAGGATTCATCTACAAATGTCTTGGGAGGATTCTGAAAAAACTGAAGGCAGCACATCCTTTCCAACAAGACAAGGTATCTGCTAGGCAAACAGAGGGCATGAAAGTAGAATACATCCAGTTGCTGGGAATCAATGCTTACATTGACATTCATGCACAATTTTGGAATAGGCTTTGAATCATTATGAGAATGCCTATGCATATATGCTAGGTACCAAGTAAAATGAGCAGTTAAGCGCACAGAAGGATCTACAGATTGAGAATACTGCTGAGCAAAATGCAGATAATTCTGATAAGCCTGACTAGCACTTATCCATTCTCCTGGGATCAATGGCCAATTGATTTGAGGTCCAGTAAGGAAATCATTTGAACTCCAACCTCTTCTTCAAAGAATCTTCAGATCAAAACCTAGATACCCACTAACCAACTGAGGAGGATTAGGAATAGAAGTGTTAGGAGACGGAAGAGGGACTAATGAAAGAGGATGAAGCAATGGATAGGCAAAATCATAAAATGAAGAATGGATTAAAGATAGATTTGCTGAAAATTGAGGAGATTCTGTTAAGAAAGGCGTTAAAAGATAAGCAGGAAAAGTTGATAGAATATCAGGGGATGGGGAAGGACAAGGATCAGGAGGTAGAAAAACTCGATCTTCAATAAAAGAACAATGGGTAAAGATAGGAATTTGAGGAGATCCTTGAGGTTGGAAAAGAAGGGGTAAAATGACCTTTGGGTTAGATTGAAAAAGGAAAATATAAGCATCATACCTATGAGCCATTTGTTGATAATGAGTTAGGCATGGTAAGGACGGACCTAAAGCTGATCTACGATGATAGGCTTCAAAGAAAGAAGTATCAAATGGGGGTTGATTGGAGAGACAGGCTAAAGGATCCACCCTCAGTTGGTTAGTGTTCTGGGCATGAGCTGAAGCTTTGACCTGATGGTGATTCAAAATGACAGCATCAACCATAGTGTGCCATGAAAACTCAAGACACTCAGTCACCTTTGAAGAATATCCCTGGAACATCTCATCAATCCTCAACTCCAAATGGTGGACATACAAAGAAGCTTGCAATACCACATCTCCGACATACCAAGCCAGATCTTCATCATCTGGAATCAGTAAATCACCCCTCAAATACATATAGGATAGAAGCATCGTATCTGGAGTGACAGAGTCTTCAAAAACCATCCTCACTACTTCTATTAGCAAATCAAATGACCAGACCCCACTCCATCCATCCTCTAGAATAGATAAATCCATCGTGGAAAGTTTTATATAAAAGGCCAACTTCTGTTGTTGATAATGGACAAAAAAGGAATGATCTGGTGGAACATATTCTTGATACTGCTCAAAAGAAGACCATAACAAATCCATGCGAGATTGCAATCTTTCCACCTTGGCCTGAAATAAGGGACATAATGTAGCCTGTCTCTGAAGAGCTGCCAAGTCTGCAAGGAATAAAAGAGAAACTGGTTGCACAGGACTCTGTGTATGAGACCGAGACTGAGCCAACTGAGCTTTGAGTTGCTGGATTTGAGCATTGCTCTGGTCTAAGATAGCTGTGGTGGATTTAAACTTCTCTGCTTGGGCAGCTATCACCTCCTTCATCTCTTGACTCTCCTTCTGTAACTTATCCCTCTCCTCTGTTACAGCAACCACTTGAGATCTAGCTTCTGCCAACTCAGCTTTCAACTTAGAGATTTCATCTTTTTGAGTATCCACAAGCTTAGTCTGCTGCTCCATTTGCGTACAAAGGTCAGAGAATTTTTCCTGAGCAGAGGCTAACTCAGTATTGGTCTTATTCAATTCCTCCTTAGACTGCTGAACTTCATCATAAAATGAAGAATATAATTGCTGGATACAGGCAGTCATCGAAAGTTCAATAGAACTCTGGATATCCTTGCACAGGAACGGAATAGCATCTCCTGTTACTAGGCGGTAAACAGAAGGAATAGTAAGGTCTAGCATCCCATCTCTATGGGCTCTGAAAAGATTTGGCGTCTAAAGGAATGCAGGCAAGCTGCTGCAAGACTGGGCAGGAATTGTCACTAGAACTGGAGGAGGAATAGGCACTGACTCAGCCACCCTCTTGAGGCATTTTCTCTGAATGACAAGGGGAGGAGGAGAATCATCATCCTCAATTATCACATCATCATCTTCATTATGAGGCGGAGGAGGAACTTCTGGAGGATCAATTGGAGGTAAAGGAACTTCCTTTGCAGGGGCAGCATGTAGCAAGAAGACATAGAGGAAGGACCCAAATGTAACATTAGTCACATTTCCTCGAGTAGCTCGGATAAAGTGGTGATCCATCTTGGAGAGGAGGTAGGTACTCCAATCAATAGTTATGCCTTTCAAAATCATTCATGAAGCTATAAACAACTTCTTGGAAAGATAATGAGATGGGGATTTTGCAGGCATGAACCTGTCCTGAAGGAATTGGCATAGCTGTTTCCATAGGGGATTGGAAATCATGGAGACACCGACTCCTGACGTGGTAATGACCTTCTTCAGATCAAGAACATCTTAAGTCTGCTTCTGCAACAGCTTTAAAATATCGTCATTGGTGAACAACTGTCTGGCAGCAGGGACAGACTCCCCACGATATGGCAAACCAAGAGCCTTGCCTAGACTCTTCGGTGTTAGAAGAACAGTAGTACCACGGACTGGACCAGACCTCTTACTGTAAGAGGTTAAAAACTCGTCACAAATGGTAGGATCATCTGGAACCAGTGGGAAAGATAGGCTCACGAACTTGGACAAGCCCGCTTTAGCGAGAACATCCGAATCCAGTAACAAAGAATAATCATGTACAGTCAAAGGAACATACTGAATCGGGGGAGGAGTACGAGAGGGCGCCATTCAGATGGTTACACACACACACCACAAACACAGACAAACAAAGAGAATGCCGGCAAAGCAACAGAAAAAAACCAAGGATAAGATATCAACCAAGGTGATAAAACGTGACTCAACCAACTATCCCCAAGCAAACCACAGCCTAGAAAAAATTCGACATGACCTCTACACATATGCGATCGAAAGCTTCATGCTATGCAACATACAAACACTCAAAACATGCAATCACCTTTGGACTACATCCCCTTGAGAATTCCCAGTCCTCATCAATAGAAACATCTACCCCTTTGCGAGAAGCTAGATCAAAGCTCTATGTAACCACCACATAGACATAAACCATGGCATCTCCTCCATGCCCTCATGATATCAAATTGGTCAATGGCATGTACTGCATCGAAATTTCGATCACGTTTCTTCTCCATATTTCAAGGCGGCCTGCTCGTACCTAGCAAGCCACTTCTCCATGGGTGCATGATGCAACATACAAATATGATTCACTTTCTCCTCCATTGTAGCATCATCCTTTTTTCTACCACATTTTCGATTAATCTGTCATCGTCCTTCAGCGATCGTAGCATATTGTTGTCTGAATCCATCATTGGTAGCTACTATGAAATATGCACTAATGCCTCCAACACCAGCCAACCTTCAGCCATGCTAGCTTCTGGAACTTGTTGTCGCACAAAGCCCTTCATGGTTTTCATAAGCACTCCAAGAAGAGCATCTATCGCGTATGGACGGGTCCCGCAATCTCCACTTCATCTACAAAGATGCACTAGGAGGTGAGTTTGTATCGTGAGCATATTGGTGGGTAGATACTTCTCAAAGAGACAGACCATCTCCATCGCTCCCTGCCTTGCAGATTCAATAGAGGATGTATTGATCTCCTTCTATGAGATCCATTGCACTAAATTCGACGACCTATAAATCGCCTTGCGAATTTCCAAAGTGAGGCATCCTGCGATTGCAATTAGTAATATAAACTACCACAAATGAAAAAGCATTACGAATACCAACTAGACACTAAATAGCAAAATACTAACCTAACATATCTTATGCCAATCATGGGATTTTAGCCCTGATAATTGGTCATCTTTAGAGAAAGCGGATCTAAGGGAAGATATCATACAAGTCGAGGTGTAAATAGACTTGATAATTTGCTTCACAATGTGCTCTTCTTTAGTGGACACAGGACCCAAGGAGTGCGAGGTAGTTGCAAGTGACCATCAATGCTCGATGGCCAAAGCGCCTCCATCGTGCCTACCTCCTTCAAATTCATTGGTACCCCTGTAGTGTCTCTCTTTCCTGTGATGTGATCCCATAATAAGCTGCCTACATGCTTGAAAATATGCATGGGATCTAACAAATGGTTGATTTGTAAGTAGGTCCAATACGACAACTCATAGAAAATTGAGAACCGTCGCATTCCATTTGACTGTGACTCTGTGTGGACCATTTTCAACTCATACCAACTTGGGCGTTTATTCATGCTAGAGGTCGTCCAAGAAAACCTTCCCTCAGTTCATGATCTTCTAGCAAGAAGGCGGGTGTCCTTGATATACCATCTTCTTCATGGTTCGTGACCTTCAAAAGTCTAATTTTGGCCCACACAATGGACATGCATGATAACCTCAGGTAACCAGGCATGTCCCAATATCCCTATTTAATCAACACAAACTTGAACGATCTATGTTAGATATCACCAAACGAGAACGGAAGCCTACTTATCTGAGCACTCCCTGAATCCTGAAAAGTCATGCATGGTCCACATGAGAATGGCTCGTGTATTGTGTGGATTGTTGACCATCACGCTTGCTCATATCTTCCACGGTGACCCCCTCTTGCCACAAAATCTTGAGCCCATCAACTAATGGACAGAGATAGATGTCCATATTCTTGGCTTTGTAGCGCCAAGAATGAGCAAGCTAAGGATCAAGTGTCCTTTCTTCGTAGAAAGCCATGGCGGGATGCTGTAGTTAACAAGGACTATAGGCCACACATTATAAGAAGTTGAGCAGAGACCAAATGGATTCACGCCAAGCTTTTGTAATACCACATTGTAGCAACTGACTATTTAACAAAGTGGGCTAAAGCAAGAGCCACAAGAAAGAACGATGCAAGGACCACATCAAAGTTCTTATGGGAGCAGGTCATCTCGAGATTTGGTTGCCCTATTGAGATAGTGAGCAACCAAGGCACCCACTTCATCAATGAGGTGATTGCTCACTTGCTCTCAACCTTCTTGATCATCCATAGGAAGTCTTTGCCGTACTATCCCCAAGCCAATGGCCATGCAGAATCAACGAATAAGATCCTGGTCAACTTGCTCACAAAGGTGGTTTCCACTTCTTGGAGTGACTGGGACAACAAGCTCATGGCAGCTTTATGGGCCTATCAAACAACCTATAAAACAGCTGTGGGACAAATGCCCTTCAGGCTTACATATGAAACCAAGGCTATCCTGCCTTTAGAATTTTTTATCCCTAGCTTAAGGATAGCGGTGCAGGAGCGTTGGGAAGGGAAAGAGGCTTGGACTAACCGTCTTATCGAGTTAGAACACCTCACTGAAACTAGACTCATCGCCACCCTTGCTGTAATTTGTGAAAAGGTGCGAAGAAAGATGTGGTTTGACAAGCATGTCAACCAACATGATTTTGACTAGGGTGACCTTGTGTTGTTGTACTCTGTGAAGGGCCATAAGCAGAAAATGAAGTTCCGAGGGTTAGGACCTTTTAGAGTGTGTGCCATCAGTAGGACGGGCAATGTAAAACTTGAAACACTGGAAGGTGAGGGCATAGGCTTTTTCAAAGGCAGTCGCATGAAGAAGTACTACCCTCCCACACATCCTTTACATGAACCCCCTATGATAGAGACCCCTGTCAATGTCTACGTCACAACCATCACCGAGATAGAGGATGATGAGGAATCTGTTGCTCCAATTTATTTATGAATCACGACCACAACCCAAAAGACACATTCTTTTGATGCTTTGATTAATGAGGGAGCTAACATCAATATCCTAACCCATCCTCATTGGACCCTCATTAGTCAACCCCAGTTGCAGCCAGCTAATGCTAAACTTAGCCCATTTAGGGGCGAATCCTATGCACTCCTTGGGAAGTGCAAAGTCGTTGTCTCTATTGAGTGTAAAAGTTTACCAATCATCTTCTACGTGTTTCCCAACATGAAGGAGGTAGGCAAAGCATCACTGCTAGGGCATACTTTCAAAAAACAAACCCATTGTTACGTCAATTATGACTTGCAGCGTATCCATCTAGCCATAGGAAATGTGCGCGTCGTGACAACTTTCAGCAAGGGCAGTGTGGGTCCCTCCAAGACCACCACTCCACCAATAGAGAAGACCATGCCTAATGCTAAGGAGGGGGTCGTGATGTGTCACACCCCACTCAGCCCACAAAACACCACCCCACCAAACCCACTCCTAAGGTTAAGCAGCCTACATTTGAATGGATACCTAAACATCAAGGCAAGCCTTCCCACAATAAGCAAACGCGACCCCGCAGACCTAGGAACTCTGATGCAAAGCCTAGAAAGTAGCCTAGATGCCAAAGCCGTAAATGCACCCTTAAGTGGCAATGGGTCCCCATAACCCTATTACATGCTCAAGGATACTATGAGGGCAACAGCTAGATCTAGGTGCCCAAGATATCAGTCCTTAAGAACAAACCCCTTACACAGCTTGCAGCCACAGCTGCTTCATGCAGCATGTTCACTAAACAACCGGCCATACCTAAGTCCCAAGCTGTCAAATCTATGACAACCACAAAGGCCAAAGCCCCAAAACCTAAGCCCATCTATTGGCCAAAGCTGCAACCCATTGGCTCTAAACCATCCACTACTGATGCCAGAGAAAAGTCTCTAGAGACTCGACCAATTAGTCCCATGCAGCATGAACCCGCTATGTCTCTTGAGATCTCACAAACCCATTAACTCATGCAACAGCTAGATGTCCCACAATCATCTAATGCAACCGACTCTTGCATGCTCAAAGCAGCTCACGATGAAGGTTGCACGTCTTCCAAGCCGTAGGACACACAACTAACCTTCCAAGCGGATGCTCATCCCAAGGAGCAATCTAGCGGAACATCATCGCTAATGCATCCATCTAGTTCTGTTCCATCACAGCCACCAGCAAGTCTTAGGCCTTCATATGAGCAACGTTCATTTCTTGCTATGGTCAAGGACCTTGCTGCCAATTCAGGTGATGACTTGGTTACTTGCATTAAAATGCTGGACAACACATTCATGACCTTCGCCCAAAGTTATGAGCAGCTAGACCTTGGCCTTCTTGATGAGCCACTTGCTTATGAAGTCTGTGCTTTACCATGCACCTGGGAATGACCATCAAATTCCCCAAGGTTTCGGCTGAGCTTATCGCTAGCAATGAAGTCTCAAAGGAGCAAGCAATCATTGGTAGGATGCCAACCTCATACCAAAAGCCTGCCAGCTCTACACCAATCCAAGAGCTTGAAGAGCTTGTGAGTCTTGCAAACTCTACCTCTTCATTCTTACAGCAATAGTATGCCTTACGCCTCCAATGCGAGCAAAAAGGTTGCCAATTTATGATGAATGACGAGCAGAGACACACAATCAAGACTGTGGAATATGACCCCACGTACGTAGCTCTTACTTCTTTTAGGGTTATGGCCATCCTGCGTAACAAACTGCTTGACGACCATTTATTGGCCCATCCTTACATCCACCAAGTCCTTACAAAAGAAGAGCTACACATTGCTAGCTACCTCAAATCTGGCAATGTGCTACACGATGTCCTAGCATACATCACGCAAGCATCCATTAGACCGCATGAGCTTGACCATCATGCCCAATTGGAATACAACCCAAATTTTTACCAATGGCTGTTGTCAAATTCAACACACCATGCTATGATTTAATGGTCTTGCCTCATCCTATTCAATCCTAGGAAGGATTTTCATCTTTCCAAGAGGGGGAGGGGGTAAGGTGATTAGGAAAAAATAACACAAAGGAAAAACATAATGAAGAGTTGAACTACACATAAAAACTTAAGAGCAAAGCACACTTGGAAAATTCATGTCTTTTCTTTCAGTTTGTTATTTCTCAAATTTCATGTTCTCATGCAGCTTTTCTAATTGTTCAATTCTTTCATAATGCCATAATTCAGTCTTGCCTACCCCATCAATACTAATTATGGGTAATGTTGCATGGCAGGTACCCACAATGGCAGGACAGGAAAAAGGCGGTAAGCTTTTGTTCACGGAAGAAGAACAACCCAAGTATGGGATAGGTGTGGAGACACAAGGATTTAATCAGTTCACCTTCAAGCACACTCTAAACCTGGACAAAGCCATCCTAGAGGAGCCAGTAGTAAAGCAGCTGGTGGACAAGTGTACTCTCCGAAAGTATGTGGAGAAAGTGGGACAAGTGATGGATTACAGTGCTTGCACAGAGTTCCTGAGGAGTTTTGATGCTCGTAGGAACTGTGACATTGTGACAGTAAGAAGAGAGGATGTTTCCCACCAAGTGGAGGTACCACTTAACATCGAAGTCGTGGAGAAGGCCCTTGGCTTGGCCCCCAAGGCTCTAAAGCATCATAGAAGAGACGTATATGCCATGCTGGGGATGAACAAGAGTGAGTTGCACACACTGGATGTGGAGTAAATTTGGCAGACATCCCAAACCCGGAAGTAAAGATGCAAGCAAAGATGGTCCACACCCTCTTCTCAGGACATAGATACAATGCTTTGATGAACAGGATCAGTGTTCCGATGTTGGAAAGCATAGCAGCAGGGTCCCCTGAGAAAGTGAATTGGAAAGGGTTCTTCATAAAGACCATCGAGACATCAGCAAAGGCCCTTGCTATGAGTGCAGCAGCAGCTGGAGGAAAGTACCCAGCCTCTACAGTGAGATCAGCCCGCAAGAAGTCCTCTACCAATGCTTCTACCATTAGATACGATGGTGTACTGATGGCCATTATTCACGAGGCCACCAAGGAAGCAAGGGGAATTGAAGAGATAGTAGCACCCTCCCAGCCAGTGCACTGTGAGAAAGACAGATCCAGTGAACGCACCATTAGCGACAGAGAAGAGCATGAAGCACCATCCACTCAAGCTGAAGTTAGGGCACAAGGAAAGGCAAAGACTGCCAAGATCCAAAAACAGAAGAAGGAAAGGTTAAGCAAGGAAGAGAAAGTTGAGTTGAAAAGAGCACAAGAAGTGTCCAAGAGAATGGAGGAGGAATGAAGGAGAAAAGAAGAGGAAGAATTTGAAAGGATTAGAGAAGAGTCAAGAAGAGCTGAGGAGGAGAGGAAGAGAAGAGCTGAAGATGAAGCTGAAGAAATGAGGAGGAAGGAAGCTACAGATTTGGTAGAGGCAACTGACAGGTCCGTGGAAGAGACCCATGGAGGGGGAGAGATGAGCCCATTGAGCCCGCATCATGAGGCTGGAGTTGGTGGTAGTTTAGAAATAGCCTCGGTGGTTGTAGGAAAGGGCAAGGCCCCACTGCACCCCCTCCCCTCTTCCCTTGTCCCACTCCCAACTGAAACCACACCCACCACGAACACAGGAGTTGGTGCCAGCTGTGGAAACAGCTCAATTAATGGCAATGATATAGCTCCTAGCTAACAAAGTGGCAAAGATTGCCCCCGAAGCAAGAACAAAGAGGCCAACCGCAGCAGCAGATGCAGAATCATGGCAAGACCCTAAGCGGCAGAAGCTAGAAGCATCAACCACTATGGCCCTTCTCATAGTGTCAGCAGCAGACTACGATGCATATGTGGATGAACTCCTCACTTAGTTGAGCAAGGCCAAAGAGGAAAAGAAAGTGGCCTTGGTAGAGCTGGACGTTGAAAAGGAAACCTCAGTAGCTTTGAGGCTCAATGTGTCCAAGCAAGCCGCAAATCATCAAAAAGAGATTAAGGCCCTAAAAGAGCAGTTGGATGCCAAGACCAAGGAAGCTTAAGAGAGTGAGGATCATTTGAGGCGAAGATTGGAGGAGGAAGAATAGGATGTACTAGCTCTTCTAAAGAGTCAGAAAATGTTAATTCAACAGTATGATAAGCTAATGGAAAGGATCGCTCACTTGGAGAAGCACCGGCAGGAAGAAATCTAGGAGTTGGAAGAGCAAAGTCAAGAGCAAGAGGACGCCCTAGTGTTCCGGCTGTGGTATGAAATAGAGGAGCAGGAAGACTAGAAAGAGAGATCCAAGTCCTAGAGCAAGAAAGGCAGGATGCCACAGGAAGAAGTACACAAGAGCTAAAAGATGACTTGGAAAACACAAAAAGAGATGTGGAAGCTCTCATGGCTATGGCAATAATAGAAAGAAGACTACATTTTGTAGAGTTAGAAAGCCGTGAGCAAATCTGGGAAGAACTATTAGAGAGATTTGCAGAGGCACAACTGCAATTTACCATTGCGGAACAAGGAAGGAAAATAGCTGAAGAGCAGCTGAATCGCCGCAATAAGGAGAAGAAGCAGATGCTAGACTTAGTGAATGAGTAGCAACAGGTGGTAGTGATGTTGTCTCAAGAATGGAGGAGGGAAGGAAAAAGCTAAGAGAAGGCATAGAAATGGGAGCGGCACAACTTTGAAAGAGTGCATGGGCTAACTAAATGCCTGGCGGCGAGTGAATGTGAAAGAGTGTTCGTGGAATCAAGAGCAGAGGCTGCTGAAGTGTGCTCAGACACTCAGAGACAAGCCTTCTTGAGCATGGTGCTGAATGTCACCCAAGTTGAAGGCGAGGACTCAATGGAAAGGATGAAGAGGAAGTTAGAATTCACATCTCGTGCCTTGAGATATGGCCTTCAAAAACACACCCTTCCAACCGGCACAGGTATTACTGTGGCACAATAATACAGCTACCTACGATAACCCGGCCTTTCCATTGACGAGCTCAAGGAACTAGGATTTGAAGGACAAGTGCAACAGCCACCACCTGAAGACCATCCAGCGGTAGAGCAAGCTGCGGAAGAGGGGCCGGACTTTGAGAAAGAATTCGAGGAAGAACAACACAGAGAGCCCAGTCCGCCCCTGCCTAAATTGCCACTGGAAGAGCCAGAAAAGGGAAACAAATTCCTGAACACATGGTAGCACTCTGAAGAAGAAGGTAAGAGCTTGTGGAGCAAGCCCAGAGGAGATCAAGAGTACGGCCATAGCAACTCCTTAAAGATCCCATGCAGATATGCGAGGATCCCCATCTCATCAACTGGTCTCAGGAGTTGACTATATGGCGACAGCAGGAGTTCCAAACATGACCATTTGAGATATCCTTTTCTTATCCATGAGCTTTGGATTGTGTTCTACCCCTGGAGACAGTGGCAAGAATCAACAAAATGGCTAATGACCTTGACAATAGATGGATAGAGGAGAGAAACATTGTAGTTACTAGATGGAGGCAGGAACTAGCAGATTATTGGCAGGACAAGGTGAACCGGGTTCCCAAGGCCATCCAAGGCTACAAGGCACAACCAAAGTGGAGGAAGAGGATTTGGGATACCAACTTTGATGCCTGGATTGCTTTCTACAGCTCATTGCCTGAAGAGCAGAACGACCCCATCTACATGCCTTACCCCCATAGACACGGAGTCGACCATGACAAGAACCTGCATGGGCTCCTTGACTTTCCAACAATCTACAATGTCAATGCACGGACTCCTGAGGGATGCTTGGTTTTTAGATTGGAGGATGTCCTTCCGTCCATCAACTGCTTCCTCGAGGATTTCTCCTCATGTCCAGACCCGGCATTTATAGTAACATGTAATTACCTTAGGCTCATTAAGTTCTTGCTTAAGCAAAAGCCTGCAGCTGAGGAAGCCCACCTTCCCCCGCTCTTTTTTTATATCAACTTAGGCATCGATAGTCGCACCATGGCTAGGCTCATGATGAGGGTGACCTTACTCCCCTCCTTTTGCACGGAAATCATAGAGGACATGAGCGATACCCGCTTCATGAGGTGGAACCATCCCTTTTTGTCATCGACACCTCTGAAGGTAAGAGCTAGCATCAAAGAATTTGACTAAGTGCCTGAGGCCACCTCGTGGACCATCTGAGGATGATAGGAATACAACATAAGAACTCTTTTTGTATTCCAGTCGCAGCCATGATCAATAAGTCATCCAAAAAAAATGAAAAAAATAGAGAGAAAGAAAGAAAGAGAAAAAAGAAAAAGAAAAGATACCAGTACCATGAATGAAAAGAAAGAGGGCACTAGAGGACAAAAAGGTGCAAGAAAGAGAAAAGTAAAGGTTTGAGGTCCCCACGAAACATTTGGAGTGCCACATTCACTACACCTAGGGTTTCCACCTAGCCCCTTCCCCACCTCACACTTAGGGCACATCAAGGGCAGGATTACCAGACCTATTACCCTAAGCTATGCACCGCACCCATGATGATGCACGAACTGGGTCCTCAAGTGTGGGCAACCCCATGGGCTCGACCCAACTCCCAGTTCCACCACCACGTGCACTGTGCGCACTACGGAGCAGCAGACACACCCCTTAGGAAGTGCACAACTTTGCCTTGTAGGTTAAGATTGAGCCGTATCAAAGAGAAAGCACATCAACCAATGGATCCGCCCCAACACCATTTTCAATTTCAAGGGCAGATCTTTGTCAAGACACCTTTTTGGAGGGACCCAATTTAACACCATTATCAATTTCAAGGATGAATCCCTCCAATACCATCCTCAACAAGGGCATGTACAAAAACTCAAAAGGCCACCCGACCACCAACACTACCACCTTCCAAGCTACCACCCATCAGTGCCATGGGACTAGCACTCGGATAGGAGGCGGGTAATGTTTACTGCAACACCAGCAACAAGAAAAAAGTGGAAAAATAGAAAAATCTCAGAACCAGGAAAAGGCATAGGACAGGCATGGAGAAGGCGCCCAAAAGAATAATAAGTCTGGAAAAAGTCCAAAAGCATGGGAACAACCGCCAAAATTCCAAGGCGCACTCGCCGAAGTTTGGAGGAGTTAAAAGCAAGAAAGCACACATTTAAATGCAAAGGTGCTCTCAAATCCTTGTAAAAGAGCACCAAGCTCCCTTCTATGCAAATTGTAAACTTAGAAGGGCGGTAGGACTAGCTAGGAAGTGAAAGAATGGAGAAAAAGGGTCTCAGCCATGTAAAAATTGAGGATGACTACCCGTGGAAAGTAGGGCATGTATATAAACTTGAAAAGTAAATGAGAAGTTCATTATTGTGTGTGGCAAAAAGCTTCTTCTTCTTCTTCTCTTCTTCTTGCCTTCTTGCTTGTGCTTGAGAGAGGGAGTGAGTGAGTGTGAGAGAGTGAGGGACCAAGGAGAAGAAGCTCCCCATCTCCTCTCTTCATCTTCTTCTCTTCTCTACTCTTCTCTTGTCTCACGCAGCTATGGAGGATGGAGCTTGTTGGAGAGGGATTGAGGTTGCTTGAGCTTGCCTCAAGGATTTTGGAGCTACCATCGTGCATAGGAGAGGAGGGTACTTGATCTGGCATCAAGGTAAGCTGACTACACCCCATAGGTAGGGAGGGCACGTCGGCTATGTGAGAGGTAGCCATGGCCGCTCGGCTTGAAACGCTTGACCAATAAGTGGTCCGTAGGTCTCAGGGGTTGAGCTTGTAGCTCCCTTCAATTTTTAAGTCATCATTTTCTTTGATGACCTAATTTAGATTCCATCAATTCAAAAGCTATCTAAATGTCTTTTGAATGCTCTAGGAAAAGGGGACATAAGAGTAGTATGCAAATGGCATCAAATACACAGTCATGTCATTGATCTTTTTTTATTGCTATCTTCTGAGTTGTATATGTATCAATGGCTCTCAGGGGGATGCACCTTATAGAACATGTAAGATACCACCTAAGTACAAAAGAAAGGGTATCTCACTTAGTAAAATCTACAAGATTATATTTACAAAAGGGTTTTTTAATTATAATTTGAAAAAAATATGTAAGTTTAGTCAAGTTAAAGGGGTCATTTTATGGCCATATAGCATATAAAGAAAGGGCATCTCTTAATACCCTTTGAACACACATTATATAGATGATTTCTTATAGGTGCACCCCTCGAGCAATGGATCAACACACCAAGCTGTAGCTTTCTTTGCCGATGACCTCCTACATTTGCTAATGAGTTGCTTTTGCATGCTCTGTGAAGAAATTAATCTTTCCCATGATGTGGGATCCACATAGCACATATAGTCCTACTCGAGATGCAGGCTTTCTACCAAAAGGAATCAAGGCATAAGCACATTATATAGGGGAATATAAAAATGTCAATGTCCCTTCCGCATGAAGGATTAGGGTTCGTAGCTTCAACATCATCCTAAGGAAACTATTTTTCTTGGTAAACCTTCCATTTTTAATATCTTTTTTGGCCTAGAAAAAAGCATTATGTTTGAGTTTTCTTTGAGCTTTTGGAGATCCCCTTCTCCACCGTTTCTTTATGAAGACCTACCGAGAAGAAAATGTTAGATGTGCTCAATGCCCCACCCTTGTAAGGTCCCCACTATGAGGAGAAGCCATGTGTGAGCATGGATATTGGTTGGATCCTGACTTCTATGTCAGATGAGATCTATGTGATCAAAATAGAAAAAAGGTGAACTTTATGGATCTAGACACATCCTATGGTGGCTAGGGAGTCTTAAGGAAGCCAATGCCAACAGGGATCTAGGAACAGTACCCCCAACCCAACAATAAAGGAAATACTCTTTGGAATATTCCTCAAACACCCAAATAGGTAAGGTTCATAATATGGTCAGGGAAAAGCCAACTAGACTACCTTCCCAAGCTATAAAGGGAAGACCCCTCTAAAGCCATTGTCTATCTATCTTTCACCTGGTGAGAGTTCTTCCATTAAGCTCTTCACCTATCACCTATCTAGATCGCCATCTAAGCTTCACAGTGAAAGTGCAAGGGTGGACACAACCATATATGTATTAGTTTGTTTGAAATTAAAGTTATTTGTTTTCTTCTCATATTTGTTGTGTATTCTCTACTCCTTGCTCAAATATTGTCTACAACACTATTGTGTAATTTCTATAGTAAATGCCTTCTCTCAAAAAGTCGTAACTTCTAAAGCCTCAAGGGCATCTCCAATGTAGTGTTGGATTGCAACTAATTTTCCTTCTTAGTTTTGGATAGTTACTCATATTCATAGTCATGATTGGTGGTCCTTCTTTATTTCTCGAGGCCATATGTTATAGAGTTGCTTGTTTTAGCATCAAAGAATCTACTAGTAGCTATGATTCATGCTCTCAAGCTATGGAGATACTATTTGCTTGGGAACATGCTCTCTTTGGTCAGTGACCATGAGAGTCTCAAATGGATCTTTACTCAACTAGATCTAAACATGAGGAAACGTCACTAGATGGAAGTCTTGCAAGAATTTGACTTTAAGATTAAGTACCTGTGAAGCAAAGACAATGATGTTGTAGATGCTTTCAACCACAAAGTGTTCCTCAATGCCACCGTCATAGAAGAATCTTCTAAGGCAAATTCATTAGCTGCTATGGTACCAATGCCTAGCAACCCTATCATAAAAGTATATAAGGATCCTATGTGTTAGTTAGGGGAAATCCCAACCAAGGGGATTGATCCGAAGTTTATGATCAAGTATCAAAATTTCTCAATAAAAGAAGAACTTGTCTACTTCAAGATGAGGCTATGCATTCCTTCAAATCAATATCTCAAGAGAAAGAATCCCAGACATTTACAGTAGCCCCCAACTCATTTACTTTATCTGGCACTTGGTTATGGCTTGTTGAAGCCTCCTAACACTTGGCTTTAGGTTTGGGCACTGATATTTATGGTTAGCATTGAGCTTGGATCTAATTTAGCTCAATCATGGACTATTTGAATAGTCCCATGATTTGTCCAGAATAGGGTAGCAACCAACATTTCATGCCTATGCTTATTTACCCATATCATTTGATACCTAATCATGCCCAAATGGTGCCTACATATCACGAAATGTATGCCTATGATGTGAGATGCTTTTGGGGCTGAATTTACTTAGCCATTGACTATTTTACATAGTCCATAGGCAGCCCAAAACAGGACAGCCCCTTGTCATTACATTTTATGCTTATGTTACATGGTCATTTGATGCTCGATTATACCCAGTTGGTGCCCATACATATGGGATGTATGCTTATGGTTTTTGCCTATGGTCTTTTAGCTTGGATTGAGCCACTTTTTGCTTAGTTTTGGACATTTATTTACTGCTAGAAACTTCAAGGCTGAAGCTATTTATGCTACAGTTGGGTTATGCCTATTGGTCATGGGGTGCTCTCGGCTATTTGGGGTTATGTACTGATGTATCTGGATGATGCCACATGGTTCTTTTTGCTCCTAGAAAGCTTTTGAGAAAGAAGTAGAGCTCAATTTTATGGTTCACTGTCGAGCTCAATTTTATGGTTCACTGTCATTTTTTATTTGCAACTGGCATTCCACTTATGACTGCTTATGCCTAGGCCACCCATGTGAATTTATGTCTTGGTGGATGCTTTTGGGTTCAGCTGCAGTATGGCAGATGTTTGGGCTTGACAAGATGCATTTGAGGAATTTTGTGGAGCAGTTGGATTTAGCTTTTTCCATTACAACCTTGGATGCTACTTGGCCTTATGCTCCGATGTTATGAGTCCCCGGATGTTTGATTGATGTAGACATGTATTGAGCAGAGTTGCTTCATTGTCTTGGCAAAGTTTTATTGAGCTTTGTATGCTCACTGGTGCTTGGATTTATTGTGGGTTATTTGGTTGATTAGTGGACTTTACAGTGCTTGGGATGCAGTTATGGCTTTCTTACTTCTTTGTTGCCTACCCTCTATGCTAGTTGGGCTCTTGTTGCCCATGCATGTCAAAGAGAAAATGCTATGCATGTTTACCTAGCTATGCACTTTGTTTATTGTCTTATACCTTACAGAGCTGCTTTTTTGAATGTTTTTGTACAGATGTTTGGGCTTCTCCTGGAGCTTGACTCTTGCAGGATGCTTTGCCACTTGTCAATCTTTACTTGACTTGGATGTTCCTAGGTGGCATGATGTACTGCAGAGCTATGCGTATGTGTATGGTTATGGGCTGATTTCATGGCTAAATACCATATGCTCTTATGACAGATGTCTTATGCTTTACCGTAGCATGGTTGGTTATGTCATGTGCTCTTATGATAGATGTCTTATGCTTTACCATAGCATGGTTGGTTATGTCATGTAGTTGGTTACAACTCTTCTTCATATGGGAGCTTTTTCATCCTTGTTTGATGCCTTTATGTCCTCTCGTTCGTTGAGGTTTCATGAGTCTTTGCAGCATGCTTCTACCACTAATGTACTTGCATATGATTGTCTTTATGAGTAGGTTCCCTTTTTTGGGAAAACCCTTGACTCCTTGAGCTCCGTGGATGCTATGGATAGCCCTATTCATGATGATTTGGATTCGTTGTCATCTTCTACAGGTTCTTCAATTACAGATGTTGTATGCTTCCATTATGGAAATATTGGGCATGTTAAAAGAAAATGTTTTAGATGGATTAGAGAGCAGCAGAGATAGAGACGGACTCGACATGAGCAGAGAGTCAGCGATGCAGTAGGCGTTACCACTCTTTCTAGTGGTGAGATACATGTGGTTACCCATGATGATGCAGTAGAGCATGTACTCTTGTTATCTTGTTTCCCTACAACTTACTTGCTACTTACTTGCATCAGGCCTATGCCTTTGATTGGCTTTTGGACTCTATGGCATCTTGTCATGTTACCCCTCATAGATCATGGTTCTCTTCTTATAGGGAGGTTGACGGATGTATTGATTTGGGCCTTGAGCAAACTTATGCTATTTTTAGTACAAAGGACATATACCTAGCTTTGCCTAATGGGACTTCCCTTATGCTCAGGGATGTTCTACATGTTCCCATGCTCAATAAGAGCTTGATTTCTGTCAGTCAGTTGCATGATGCAGGTTACTCTATTTCTCTTCAGGATAGGTCATGGAAGATCTGTCATGGTTGCTTGGTTTTGGCCAAAGGTTCTAGAGTTGGTTCTCATTACCCAGTGCATGTCTCTCATGTGGGAGATTCTATGGTTGGAGTTATCCAAATACCACATGCATTGTTATGGCATTATCGCCTAGGCCGCCATATGCACCATAGAGAGATGGAGATCTTTTCTCATTCAAACTCCATGCTACCTCCTTTGTCACATGTAGATCTTGATGCTTTCCCTGATTGTACTTATGGTTCTTGTACAGCACCTTTGGCTCATGGCGATCGTGAGAGGCATGATCCTCTAAATCTTGTCCATTGTGCAATATATGGACCTATGCCTTCCCAGTCACTTGGTGGAGCATTGTACTTTATGACCTTCGTGGATCATGCTACCCACCATGTTTGGGCTTTTCCCTTGGTATGGATTGAGGATGCCGCAGTTATGCTTGACAGGTTTATGGATTCTGCTAGTTGTAGGCCTAGGTGCTTGCAGATGGATTATGAGAGTCATGCTATCTCTCCTAGCTTTCAGTCCTATTGTCAGTAGACTGGCATTGATTTCCTATGCCCAAAATATTACGGGATTGCTCACGATATGTGCCTGACTCTACAGGCAAAAGTTGTTTCTATGCTTACCACAACTGGGTTATCTTATGGCTTTTGGGTTGAAGCCCTTATGACGGCAGTCTACTTACTTAATAGGATGTCGTGTTTGACTTTGGATGGTATTACACTAGACGAGGCATGGAGTGGCATGAGACCCTCCTATGATTACTTGAGGATGTTTGGCTGCCAGTAATTTTTATATATGCCAAATATGCGTATATCACGCAAATGTATCCTCCTTGGTTATGGAGATGGTGAATTTCAAGCTTACAGGTTATGGGATTTGGATGCTCAACAAGTAATACGCAGCCATCATGTTGTCTTTTATGAGACGCAAACATCTCTCAAGCCTCTTGATGTGCATTCAGTGCACTTTATGGTTGATGCTATAGCCATATGTTAGTCTTCCACTTCACTGAGGCTGCATACTATCTTGAGACCCCGTCTCCGGGATTCTTTCCCTTCTTCTATGATTGACTTTGGAGAGTCTATGTGCTCTCAATTGTCTCCTACGCGCCACGCTAATGATATGCTCTACTTTGATACTTATGCATTACAGCCTTGCACTCATGAGTTGTGATTGCTTCATGAGAAGCATTCTTAGACTACTCCGCTATATAGAGCTGTGGGGTCGCTTATCTCTTGGATGTCATGGACTTTGGGATGCTTCACTCTTCTATAGAGGTTCCCGATGCTTATTGGATAGCTCGATTTCTAATTGGGCATTGGGTGAGATGTCATGATTTCTCACCTTGTCTCTTTTCCTTTTTCTTTATTTTTTTTAACTCCCTAGCCCATTGACCTTTTAGTGGGAGGTTGTTGGGGTAAAAGGCCATTGGGCCTACCCATGTACATAGACCACCCATTTTTTATTCATATATAATATATGATAGTGCAATAAGGGTGTCATATCATTCTTGATAGCACCTACATTGGGTGTGCTCTTCTCTCCTGCATCTTCCTCTTCTTCTTCTCCACTGCCATTGCATCCCCTTCAATTTCCTAGCCTCTCCCTTTAGGGTATTCAAGAACACAAGCATTCAATGTAGATTGTCAAACCCACTTGCAAGGCAAGTCAGGCCATACTCTTTCAAATGTAGCATTGGATCCTCATCTAGTAGACCATGAAACATTGGGAGATCCCTGTAAGAAGAAGTACATTTAGTCCTCTTCTTTGGGATCAAGACAGGGTCATCAAAATCTTCATATTCATCTTGACTTAATATCCACGTGTCAAGGTCTCTAGTCTCTTCCGTTTCCACCTTTATCAGTGTAAAAGAGTCGCAAGTTCCCTGGGCTTCCCTTTCTACCAACTCACAGAGTGGTTTAGGGAGTCCAACATGATGCAATAGGGAATCTACCCCATCACTGACTAGTGGTACTTTAGCAAGGCTATTCTCATCTACCACCACTTTCCTAGAACCTAGGATAGGTCCCAATAGAACCTTCCTTTCCAACATTGGTTTCCCACACACATAGACATCATCCAATGCTTTATGGATCTTAGCAATTGCACTATGGTACTCAACTATGTCAAGCACTAGCATCGGATGTATTCTTGGATTGGAATCATGTATTGTTGTTGTGTGCATATTAACCATTGTTATCACAGTCTTTTCATCTAAAGAGTCACCATCCTTAGTGGATGACTGTGCCCTCTTAGCCTCACTTTTTCTCTCTAATGTTTTCTCTAACTCCCATGGCCTATTAATCTCAAATGTCCTTCCATGAGTACTTCCCCATAGTGGCCCAAACTCGAGCATGGTGTCACTTTCGAGGAAAATGATAAAATAGTTGACTAACCAAAGATCCCACTAAACCATTTAGGATGGAAAATGTATCTTTCGGGTTATGGGAATTCCTTGGATTAAGCGTCATGTTGATGACTGAAGTATTAATCAACCTGCATTTAATATCTACCGCTTCAAAGTGGCTCCCGATCAGAAACTAAGAAAAATAATGGGTTCCTTAGCCAAGATTCCAAAGCTGCCACTTATTAGCGGCTCCTGACAAACGTACCACGTATCAGGACCTAAAAGGGGCCGGACACTATCTATAAGCACTAGCCAGGCCTCTCTATACTCAAAAAACCACACCCCCTCAGCCTTGCGGCCAAGAGCATATAAGGGATACACTACCCTAAACTACTATCATGAATCTCACATTTGTTTTTAATTGTATTCCAATGATTAAGCCCCACACTCCTTAGAGGGAGTCCTTGCACATAGATCAGTATAGAATACATCGTAATCACAAACAAAAGGAGGCACCCCTCTGGCTAAATGCCATGGCCCCATTGCAGCTCTCCTACACCATGGGTATTGGCCCCTCGATGTGCCGCTAACACAAATAACACAGGTGTCACAAAATTCACTCTTATTTTAAAATGTTCCTCACTTAGCAATTTCCCAAGGAACCCAAATGCCTAAACTTACAGCTTAAGTGTCTCACAACTCAGTGTGGGTCATATGTATAAGAAACCAATTACAATGCATCCAGGAGTTACCATGTGATATGCGCAATGCAACTATGAGTGCCATCGTGCTCAAACGATTTTTTATTTATAAATCACCATAGTGAAGTGCAACAAACATTTCTTTTAATGATTTCAGTCTACACGTCATGCTTCGTTGCTAAGGGTTAACCCCGAGCATCCTCATGCTGCTTAACCCCTTTTAACTTAATTTATAAACACCCATATGGTTTGCACAAACAAATAGATCAAAATTTCATATGTTTTTAGCAACTAATCAGCATCAAAACCCCTCTTTCCCCCAACCGTTTAGGTTGTGCATTGTTGATAGGTGTAGAAAGTGGTTTTTTCATGTGTTTTTCTTGTAAAAAGCAGTAAAAATGAACTTTAACATGAAGATAAGGCTGAACTGAGCCTTATCCCTCATGCTATAGCCATGCCATACATTCACGGACATAAAATATATTTTTCCTTAATTTTTTATGTAAAAAATTATTTTTTTTCCTTTTTTCACTATCTTTCTTCATTTATTTAAATAAAAATTTGATATTTTTTATTTATGGGTTGGGATTTATCACAATCATTGAGAATTAATTTTATATTCATTTCTAATCTATATGAACCCCAAAATCACAACAAAACCCCCAAAATTTATCATTTCTATGAAAACCACATAATTGCAGGTATTGCGTGTTTTAATGTAAATTATTAGATGGCTAAATTTTTTGGTTTTCTTCAAGATTTTTGATATATTTCAGCATTTTCAATCATAGAAATCCATTTGCAAATAATTACATCAAACATCTTTCATAAAACAAATGAAATGATCGCTTATGCATAGAATCACTCTTTTGGAGACGCGTATATCATAATTGGAGGCTGCTGCCACCCGCTCACAGTCCGATCTACAATCTCCTTTGCTCCATCACCATCATTCCATCAAAAACGTCCATCAAACCCCACCCCCTTCTCTCGTAGAATCACATGTGAAGAGGCAACAACAAGAGGAGAGAGGAGAGAGGAGAGAGGAGAGAGAATGACTAAAAATCAGATTTTTGATTCCCTTCATGAAAATCAGCATGCTTACACCCAAAACAGAGCCCTCTAAGAGTAGATCAGGAATATGCAGTCAATCCTTGATGAGAGCCAGCAAAGGCACAAAATCCCTAAAAAATGGGGCACAAAAAAATTTGCACCCCCTCCCTCCTCATGACTGAAAATTTGGGTTTTCTTTCATTAATGAAGCTTAAAGCTTTAAGGTTTAGAATATCTAGTTCATCTTCTCATGTTCACACTGCATTGAAGTGGATTTTTTGCTTTCAGAGGGGCAAACAAGCTCGGATTCAAGATCCATCTCTGGCGGATGGCTTCGTGACATCGAAATCCATAAACCTCAGACCCGTGATGCACTTTTTAGCTCTCGAATCATGTAGTTGCTTCATAACGCAAAACCTTATGGGGATTAATTGGGGGGTCAAACAGATTCCAATCGACGAACTGAGACTTGTGTTGGGTTCCTGGCATAGAACTCCATATAGGAACACTCTAGCTCATCGATCAACAACTATTTCATTTTGCATGATCCAATGTAGATGGGAGATGAAGATGGGCTCATGCTTGTGGGATTGTGTAATTTGTTTGTTTTTTATTAGTTCTACATCTTGAAGATGTGCATGCACTTCTCTTACCCAATTTCTAACCTATTCTACTATTTCCAACTATTGCTTTGGATCTAGGTACTCCTTTACTTTCACACTTCCCTTTTCCTTTGCCTTTAGAGGAGCGGATGTTTTTGCTTCTACATTAGGAACTTGTTTCCCTTTATCAACATTATGGCATTTTCCATCTTCAATGTGAATTTTGCTAAATTACCTCTCTTTTTTCTCCTCTTCATTTTTTTCCCTATTGATGATACATGTAGGTTGCCGGGCCTAGACACTAAGATGTCAACCTTTATTACTTAGGCTCTAATCATTATGCTTAGTGATATTGGAGTGGCATCATCATCTAATGCTTCCATATTAAAGAGTGTGGGTGGTACTAAAGGTATGATTGCCCAACTATTGGAGGTTTCCATCTTGGGAAATCGGCATACAAATTTGTGATTCCATGTTTTAAAGACTTTAAATCATTCTTATCCTTATTTTCTTATCCTTTAGTGGGACATCTTGACGATGAAATATCCCATGTGTGGCCATAAGTCCAATAGGTGAGAGATTGTTGAGTCTCTCCCATATCTCGACCTCTTTCTCTCCCCAAGGCCATCACTAGAATTGGTCTAAAATCCATAAGAATAGAATACCCTGCCTTGTCATAGGTGACATAAGGATTCACAAAGATATTTTCTTCTCATGGCTCTTCTATGAAGTGTATGGGTATGTTGACCTCCCTACATGCATTACCCTCATCTAGTCATATTGCACTAGTAGATGGCTAAATCCCCATTGGAAATTTAGTTGGGTCAAAACCTAGGCTATCCACATTTGAGCTTGAGGTAGACATGGCTCTTGACTCCTCTTGCATGACTAAGGTCTTCATAAGGCTAATTACTCTAAGAAAGGAAGGAATTCTCCCAAGGAAGACACTTCTCATTCTTCGAATTTGTGGTGTGTCACACGCTAGAGGGAGCTGAAACGGTTGTCACCTAATTTTCCCTTATTGGCTAGCAAGGCTCATTGAGCACTATTGTCTTTATTGCATGTGAGGTTTAGGATATTTGTAATGGTAGTAAGGTCCTTTTTTAAGAGCACGTTTTCTTTGAGCTGTGATAGTTGATTTTTCTTAGCAATTGATTTTTGGTCCCTCTCTTTCTTGATCTCCTTTTATTTCTCTCTTAGATCTCACCCAATTGTTTTCCAGTGGGGTTGGTTAAATTGTTCTCCTATGGTTTCTTTTTCAGATTTATCTGTTTATGTGTTTTGTGTCCCTTTTGAGGAACCGATCTTTTTACCAATATGCAAATGCAAAGTGTACAACCAAGCTTTTCATTTTTCCACAATCAGTGTGACTCAATGCAAGTGCAACTATCTTCATGATTATTGTTCTCAAATAAGTTATTTTCTATCCAATTCAATTATGTCATGTACACAATTAAGCATTTAATGACACTTCTTACAATCAAACAAAATGCAATCTATATACTCTCACTCTTATGATCTACTCACTTTCATAAGTGTTTTTGCAAGTTAAATGGGCAAGGTCTTGGTCTTCTTAGGGTTGATTGTCTCTCTTGATATAGTCATTCTTGATGGTCTAGTCATGCAAGGTCCAACGGTCTATCTATATTCCTGCTACTTAGCACCATTTGAGTTGGTTTTATACTTTTCATGTCTTCTCAACCTCTTTGGTCCCATCGATGAGTCCTAAATGTAGTGAAAATTTTCTTATGCCTAATGCAATTGGTCAAGGCTATGGCAGGGGGACTTGCTTGACCTACTGTATCGAACATACATAATACATGCAAGAAGAAACTCACTCAAGGACAATAAAAGAGAGATGGAGGTCAAAACATTTCCTTTCTACTTTTTCTTCATTCTTCTTCACACAATACAATGTACACAAATTTAAGATAAGATACACCATAGAGGAAAGTGGCCTACCAAGTCAAATAATGCATAACTGACTATACTAATCGACTGCCACTATAACTATGAGAGCTTAAAGTCATTAGATCCATATTTCTCACTCTATCGATCTAGCACACCCAAAAAGAATTGAGACCTCTAAATTTATATTTTGTTCAATCGATTAGAGCACCATAAGGTTTCCCTTCTCGAAGTCTCTCTATTTGTTTTGACATGCTTGTCAAACCAAGCCTTTTGTTGTGCTTTCTTGAAAATCAATGCATGTGCCATTAAGAATCAAAATTCTTATAGGCACTATAGCTCAATGAGGTGCTTGATCCAAGCTTCCTTGCCCTCCCAATACTCTTACGTATCAATTCAAAGACTAGGAATGCAAAACTTGGTTACAAAGATTGCATATATCCCATGAGTCATCTTGAAGCGAGCTTGTCACATTGTCATTTTGTGGGTTGTTCAATAGGCCCACAAGGCTACCATCAACTTGTTATCCTGGTCATTTTGGGTGGCCAAGTTGTCTTTGTGAGCACATTCATTAGGATTTCATTTGTGGCTTTAGCTTGGATGTTAGCCTAAAGATAGTAGAATGATGATTTTGTGGATGACCACGAAGGTAGACAATATATTAATAATCAATCACGTCATTGATAAAATATGTGCTTTAGTCAATCTTAATAGGGTAACCAAATCTAAAGATCACCTATTTCCACAAGAACTTTGTTGTTATCCTAGCACCATTCTTTTCAGTGGCCCTTCCCTTAGCCCATCTCATTAGAGATAGAATGTTGCCACAATGGTGTTCTTTGCTTACAAATACTAGGTTGCAGGGTTGATGGGTCTAACAAAGTCAATAACCCACCTTCAAAGAGTTAGCATGCTATTATAGGTGGTAGCTTTAGTTTATCTTTCAAATTGGCACTTCCATGTGCTGATATTTGTTTTACAATACTTTTTATGAATTGTGTTGAATCGAGAAAAAGGGTAGGCCATCACAAACTATTGAAACTAAAGAAGCTTTTGTATGGTGGTATCTCTCTTAATGTCCTTTGAACGCATGTTACATAGATGATTTGTTATAGGTGGAATTCCGAAGGAAATCCTTAGAACCACCTTGATCAAATGGCCCATAATACATTTGTGGCAGAGCATGACTTGCATATCCTCTTGTATCATAAGGTAGCTTCAAGTGTTTTCACATCATGTTTGCAACAACCTGCTCAAATAGTATCGGATCACAAAGCATAGCCACATTTGCCCTATGATCATTCACATAAAAGCATGCATGCTCACTATCTAACATCCAATTTTGCTTACCCTATATCATGAGTGGAAATATTAGTGAATTATCTTTACCCCCTTTATCTTTGCAATCCACATCTTCAATTTTCATATTTTCTATATAGCCTATAAACTTTTCATCATCCATCTCATCTTGTTGTCAATAATTCAACACTTCTACAATTGGAATGAGCATAAGTGGTGATTTCATCTCATTGTCTTCTATGCCTTCCACTCGTACTTGAAATTGGGAATCATTTTCAACCATCACATATGCTTCATCAATCAAATCATCTATTTTATCTGCACCCTCAGTCAATACATTATCTACATGCATTGACATTGTATCATCTCCATTCACAAGTAATGTATTAGTTGTATCCTTAGTCGATGAATCAGTAGCATTCATTATCAAATCATCAATGGGTACCATATCTACAGTGTTAGACAAGTCATCAGCATCTTTACCATTCAAAACTTCATCCAAAGGAGCAACTAACAAATCCCCAAGTTTAGCCTGCCAAATCATTATTCCATTCTCATAATCCTCATAAACTAGTCCCTCCAATATTATTCACTCTTTTTCTTCAAGTTCTGTAATCTTCAACCACAACTCATGCATTTCCCATAATTCTACTAATACTAGTGCATGAGACCTCATAAGTGAATTGCTCTAGATCATTGTTATAAAGCACATTTTCACCCATTTTTTGATTCCATATCTAAATCCCCCTAGCAAAACTTTTCTATAACACTTTCACATCGGTTTTTCCAAAGATTTGTAGGACAAAGAGTGTATGACCAAAAAGACATAAGGTCTTAAAAAGTCTAATTATAAGGGAAATAACCTTTAGGGTAGAAGGAAGAGAAATATTGGTATGAAACATGGATCTCTCATATATGGTTTCAATCCAATTTGTTATGTCATAAAGCATCCAAGATCAATTCATCTAGCATATACACCGAATATGAAGACTATATTTCACTGTGGTAGTTCTACTAATACTAATGCATGAGACCTCATAGGTGAATTTCTCTAGATCATTTTTATAAAGCACACTGTCATCCATTTTTGAATTCCATATCTAAGTCCCCTTAGCTACTCAACTTTTACTATAGCACTTTCACAATCGTTTTTCCAAAGATTTTGTAGGACAAATAGCGTATGGACAAAAGGCATAGGGTCATCTTAGAAAGTCTAGTTGTAGGGGAAATAACCTTTAGGATAGAAAGAAGAGAAAAATCAATATGAAACATGGGTTTTTTATATATGGTTTGAATCCAATTTGTTATGTCATAAAGCATCCAAGATCAATTAATCTAGCATATACATCGAATATGAAGACTATATTTCACCATGCTCTAGAGTATCAACCATATTTTATCATGGTCAAAGCTCAAATCACCCCTAAATGCATATAGATACCATAGATGTATATAAACAACAAACAATGCTTTTATTCTTTATAAATAGACCATAGAATAATCATGTTCTAACTTATCTTGCATACATATAGAAATCCTTGCATAAGTTTAGATCATCCAAATTCAATAAATCTTGTGTATACATTACATATTAACATTGTATTTCATTATGGTTAGTGAATTAACCCATCTGGAACCCAAATATATCAATAGGGGTCTGTATAAATAGCATGCAATTCTTTATATGTCAACATCCAAGCTTGAGAATGTTGAGATATCGAGCTCCACTCGTGATATGCCAGGGTGACCGTTGTGTATTTATGTCACCGACTTGTCAGTTGCAGATGCGGTTGGTACACCGCCCCTGAATAATAGCTACATGATAGCTATCCTTATCTACTCTAGTTCGTGGCTCAGTTAGTATGCCACCTTAGTTAGTTGAGTTTGGTTTGAGACCCATATCTAGGGTTCTTCTATTTCTTTGTACTTGAGTTCTTTTGGCTTACACAACTAAGAAGAGGAAAACTGTTTTCAGCCTCCACCCTTGTGTGTATTCCCCCATTGTGCAAGCAAGAAAGCTACAAGTGAGACTCCTTCCTTCTCTCCCACAATCTTGACATGGTATCAGAGCCTTGTTCGTGGTAAGGAGCTCAAGAAAGCAAGCCAAGCTCGCGGTGGTCTGGTAAGAGGAGCATTGTTCTTTCATTTTCTGTTTTGGGAGCAGATCTCTGCAGGTAGCACAGCCGGAAATTGCAGGAGTGCATTGTCTCAGGTTGAGACGCCCTTCGCAGTGAAGCAAGAGGGCAGTATATGCTGCAGGAGACGGCTTTAGCCCTCGACGACCCTGTTTTTTAAATTTGAGGCCATTTCGGGGCCTGTTTTGGAGGCGGAAGTTTTCTGCACGCACTCAGGAAAAGGCCCAGTTTTATGCTGTGTAGCCACTGTTCTACAGGTCGGTGAAAAGTTTCTGTAGAAATTGCATCGTATGCTTGTGCGCAGAGAAATTGGGAGTTACAGAATCATCCCTGTTGCCTGTTGATGCAAAATCGTCACTAGGAAGTGACTGTGTGGTCAAATACCACTTTCGCCAGTTTTGTAGATTTGCCCTTGTGAGGGTGAAGCTGTGTTTTTTGCAGTGACAGAATTTTTTGCAGTGTTCTGTAATGGCGTCTGATTCTCTTTCACAGATTGTCACTGAAAAGCTTGACAAGAACAACTTCCAAGCATGGAAGTTTAGAATGACGAATTTCCTTATGGGAAAAGGATATTGGGAATTTGTTGCAGGAAATGAAGAAGAACCAGTTCTTCCTGATGTTCCCAATCAACAGCAAATGCAGGCATTCAAAGCATGGCATGAGAGAGCCAGGAAAGTTATGTACTGGCATGGTCAATGAGATATTTGTTTAATGGTTTATAATTTATGACCATTCTTTTCTTGCCACGTTTTTGTTCGAAGTGCTTGTTGACATAGAAAGCTTGGCATGCCCAAGGGGAATTTGTAGGCTCAATCAATCCCTTTTCGAGCAGAGATTGTATCTCTTCTTTACAGTGCATTAAATCTTCTTCCTTCATACCTGGATGTACTGCCTTGGTAGGAATTGCATTTGGCTGTATGGGTAGAGAAATTGCATATTTTTGTATTTTCTCCTTGTACATCATTGGATCTTCATGCATGAACTGTTCAAGCCTGTGTTTCATGTGAATGATCTGTTCTCCATACTTTTTCATTTCTTTCTGTAGCCAAGATTCTCTGGCAATTGCTTTATCTGGACCAGTTGTTTTGAGTAGACTGTTCGACCAATCCTAGGAAGAAGAGGTAATTCTGCTGTCCAATATTTGTAGGTGATGCCAAATTTGTTGGACCAAAAGGTATATGGGACAAGATGTTGTAGGATATCCGTGCCGATGAGGAGATCATACTTCATTTGTCGCATGAGCTGAATTTCTATAGGTACTTTGATCTTATCAAAGTGGAGATAAGCTTGGGTTACATGGATGAGTGTAATCTTTTTATTGTTAGAGAGTTCTACTATAATAGGTATGGAAACCTTTATACATTTTCTAGGGAAGAGCTCAAATGGAGCAATAGTAAGGCTCGATCCTGTGTCTAAGAGAGCATCAACATGTAAAGAGAATTGTGGCATATTTTTTAATTGTACACATACCATTGGAATAGGTCCACCTGTGTCTAGGGCATTGACTTTGAATGCTCGTTCCTTTTGAATTCGGATCTGGTTGACTGGTACTGTGGAAGTAGGCATTCCTTGAGAGGTGGAAGGCATTTCTTGTAATTCCCTTAGAATTCCAGTTGTACTTTCTGCTAGATCTTTCTGGTTAGAGAGAATTCTTCTGTACACTTTGCATAAGGACTTGATTTCCTGTTGCATTTGGAAGAATGCATTAATCATTTCTTCTCCTGTATTTCGAGTAGCATTTGTTGTAGATTGTAGCAACTGGGTTGCAGTCCTTGGCTGATGTAGACTTTCCAATTTATATGGGATGAACATATTTGCCTGAGTTTTTGTTTCTGGACCCAGGGTTCCTGGTTTGGGCAAATCATAAGGGTTAGAGAAAAATTCTTTTCTTATTTTTTCCTTTGTTTTTTTGGTTTTGGAAGATGTTGTTTCAGTATCAGAAGTATCTGATGATTCAGAAGAATCATCTTTCTTTTGTTTGCCCTTAAGATCTTTTGGATAGGAAGTAAAGGCTGAAGCCATTAGTTTTGGTTTTCTTCCTCCGGAGAAATAAGACTTATGTGCATTGACTGGATGAAAATTGTGTGCAATGATTGTGTCGTCATCCGTAACCTCTGTTGCGTCAGAAACAGTGTCACATTTCTTTTTTTTTTAATAATAATAAATGCCCCCCTTACTCACTCTGCCAGCTGGCGGACAGAGGGGGGGCTACCATGGGATGACAAGATGGGATGGCGGAGGGAGGGGGAGTTGTGTGGTGGCTGATGGCTGCTGTGGGAGGACAGGACAATGTGGAGCGGGGAGGCATCGACTAACCCTTCTCTCCCCCTCCACCATACTCTGCATGGCAGCCATCCACCTAGCCACCGTGATGGGGATAAGGGGGGGGCTCCATAGCATACTGTCCCCCCCCCCCAATACCACTATAAAATCCCCCTTAGGTGTGAGGAGGGGGATTACTACCACTACCCTCTCCTCCTGCTGTCGGTTTGGAGAGAGAGAGTGAGAGAAAAAAGAGAGTGTGTGAGTGAGTGAGAGAAGAGAGAGAGAGAGGAGAGAGAGAGAAAGGAAAATTTCCCTTGGAGGCTTTCAAGCTTCCCCTTTTTTATTTTCCCCCTCCTTGAGAGGGTTCTCACGGTCGATTTTCTTCCATAAGGAGTCAACTCCCTTGTAGCCCGGGTGCGCAGCCATGAAGAAAAAACCAAACTATACGATGCCTCCCAAGCAAAGTAAGGTCCAATCAAGCACGAATCCTACTTCCACCGATGGAGCTGTAGGTCAAGGAACCGCGACACTTGGTAACCAGGTGCGTCCCATAAATCCTACTTTGATGGGAACTCTTAAAAATGTAGATCGACTTCATTGGGAAGGGAGAAGTATTCTGGCAAAAATCTATGATAACTAACCACCAATTAGGTTGCATAAATCTATTATTCAATCATGTTGGAAATTGTGTTTTATTGCACTCTGGCATGTTTTAGAACAAACAACTTGCACAAAAGATTACGCATTGGTGCACACTAAAATCAAGGACTTTATTGATTGTGTTTATAGTGCATTAGAATTATGCACTAGCATTGGCATGCTTGAGAGGTAAAAGAAATTAAAAAATGGGTTCTCAGAATGATAAAGCATAGTCATCATTAGGAAGAAATCATACTTTTTGCATTGTGAAATTTGCAAAATTGGAAAGGTAGGTGTAAAGGCTTGAATCAAGTTCATGATGATCATGGGTTGCCACGAAAATGGTTAAGTATGGTTGGGTTGTGCAATATTAAGCCGAGTATTAGGCTCCTGTGTAAACCTTTAAAGAGAAGTAGCTCGCATTTGCATTAGGCCTAATGACTTCATGTTCCTCGCACAAAAGAAAATACAAGTCTCTATTTATGTTTTGCATAAGTGCATTGAAATGAATTCCCATGAGTAGAAGCTCCATATCATCGTCTTAGGAAAGACTTGCATCTAGATTGCATGGCATCATGGACTATTTCAATTGCACTGTTAGGGATTCATCTTAAAGATAGATATAAGATGCGCATATGAAGTGCTAAGCTTAATTTCTCAAGGCATTTCAATAAGATGAATCCTATATGATACGTAAGGCTAGGGCTTAACTCGACTTATTTAGGGTTTGAAAGTAAATGAGTCAAACTATTGTTACATTCATAGGTTGACCTTCAGACAAGTGAACCACTCATTGGTCTCTATCCTACATCTGGCTGTGATAAAGCCAAAACAACCTCGGAGGCATCGCCTTTAACCATGATACAACTCAGTGTTAATACAAGAAAACTTGAGTGTTGTTTCCCCAAGACAAGAACCCTGGACTAAGAGCCAGCAAGCTAAGAGAGCTACCATCCCGGATATAGATCCAATTGCATACTTGCTCACTCCTATCACATAGGAGTGGGGTCGGAAAGAAGGTATTCTCTATCCCTCAAAGGATATTGAAAATTGATGCCAAGGCAAGAAGGACAAACACTAAGTGTCAAAGATAGGGACTCCACCTTAACAGATGTCCCAAGCACTCACCTTCACCATTGTTTGTGCTTGTAAAATTAGAAACACCACTTGTAAAAAGATTGTATTACCCCAAACTCATAAAATAAATGGGAATAATGAATCAGGTTGAACTTTTGGAGGCCACGCCAAATCACCCCCAGCTAGCTGCCAACCCTAGCTAAGGGGATTCTAAATAGTCGTGATGGAAACATTGACCGAACCCGTCACGAGAGGTCTCTCTGCGGGTTGGTTTGAACGTAGGAGGACACTTGGATGCCAGGGGGGCTCTGGATGTAAATTCCCTACCTCTGGGTCCTACTCAAATAATCTACGTGACTCAAGATAGATTCTCAAGGCCCCTGTTACTAGTACAAGGGCGG